>NW_026731583.1:600000-825000 GCF_028476545.2 Physella acuta
TGTGTTGGGCCTAGAGGAAAAAATGATCATAAGTGAATGAAAATAAACCGGGAGTGATCTCCCCTAAACTTTCTCGAATATTCTTATATAAAAAAATAACAGGGAATGGGAACTCGGGCTATAGACATGATTTTTAATCCATTTTAAATACTTAAAGTTTTAAAAATAGAATAAAATCTCGTAGACAAATTAATTGCACACCAAGTGAACGCCAAATAAAAAGCGCATAATAGTGCGCAATATTATTAGTACTTTAAAAATTTACATTAGTTTTTTGAGAATTCGGAAGTAGCGTAAATTACTACTTCCGGTAAACGGAAATTACTCAAAATTTAACAGAAGGTAGAGAATTAGATCTTTTACTTACATGTGAAATTTCATTTATCTATCTGAAATAGTACTCAAGTTATTGGCTTTTGAAAAATTCAAAGTAGAAAAAGTACCACTTCCGGTTGTCGGAAATCGCTCAATAGTTGATACGGATCTACGATTTTGATATAATACTTATATATGAAATTTCATCAACCTAGCTGTAACGGTACTCAAGTTATCGTGTTTACACACAGACAGACACACAGACACAGACACACACACACACACACACAGACATACGGACAAGATTGCAAAATTATGTTTTTCCGTATCAGTGAGGTGTAAAACGTCGAGATTTGTAAAAATCTCGATTTTTTTTTTTTTTTTGCACGATTACAATACTTTCTCTATACTACGTATGGTTCCCAGAAAGAACCGCAACGGAAAAAAGCGCAACGGAAAAAAGCGCAAATCAAAAAGCGCAACGGAAATAAGCGCACACGGAAAAAAGCGCAAAGAGAAAAAAGCGCACACAGAAAAAAGCGCAAAGAGAAAAAAGCGCAAACGGAAAAAAGCGCAAAGAGAAAAAAGCGCACACAGAAAAAAGCGCAAACAGAAAAAAGCGCAAACGGAAAAAAGCGCAAAGAGAAAAAAGCGCACACGGAAAAAAGCGCAAAGAGAAAAAAGCGCAAACAGAAAAAAGCGCAAAGAGAAAAAAGCGCACACAGAAAAAAGCGCAAACAGAAAAAAGCGCAAAGAGAAAAAAGCGCAAACGGAAAAAAGCGCAAACAGAAAAAAGCGCAAACAGAAAAAAGCGCACACGGAAAAAAGCGCAAACGGAAAAAAGCGCAAACAGAAAAAAGCGCAAACGGAAAAAAGCGCAAACAGAAAAAAGCGCACACAGAAAAAAGCGCAAACAGAAAAAAGCGCAAACGGAAAAAAGCGCAAACAGAAAAAAGCGCACACAGAAAAAAGCGCAAACGGAAAAAAGCGCAAACAGAAACAGAAAAATGCGCAACCAGAAAAAACACAACGAAAAATGTGCAAAAGAGAAATTTAGCACAAAGACCATATGGACTAGATGACACATTTATACAAGACTGTTAGGGCTGCTGTGAGAGTGTCGTGTTTGATCACGTGATCTACTACCATTTAAAGCGTACCACTACCATCTGCATTCCCATCACCACGATACAGGCGATAATCACTTTACACAATGCCTATTATTTTCTTGGTCAATAATTATTCAACTACTATTCTCGTATAAACATAAAACTATCGACATTACACGAAGTATCTTTCACATTCTCCCTAGTCCGAACTACCTAGCTTGCATACTATAACAACCCGTTCCTATGGCAAAACTTCACTCTCTTTCATCCGCGTCATCAAACATGCATTCGTCATATCTCTCGTAACAACATTCATTCGCACCAAAATAACAATTTTGTATTTAATATTTTTTCACATCATGACGCACCTACCTACCTACCTACTACCCACCTACCCACCTACCTACCTACCTACCTAACTACCCACCTACCCACTTACCCACTTACCCACCTAGCCACCTACCCGCCTACATACTTACCAAACTACTCACCAAAAAAGTATCGGCGAAGTTCGTAAGTTTCGTAAACTGTACTAGACATCTTTTTTTTAATGAAAATTCATTGACCTCATTGACATATGTTACATATATGTTACATTTTGCGACAACCTTAATTAGTGCGTTGGGCTTGTATGAAAACTCACTTCGAACTAACTCAATTACATGCTATTTATTTTAACATTACACGTTAAGCGTCACCCAACTGTTGTGATGTGAGGTGAGGACAGGTTCGACAATAAACCAACACGAAAGTACGAAAGAGACATAGATTACCTATTAGAGAATGGACCCCTTAACTTTCCTAACCCCACCATTTATTATACCCTACCTAACCTCTAAATTTACTGCGCTAAACGTCACTTCCCTCCCAATCGTTCCTATTCTACAGAATTGTGTATACTATTTATTTACATTCTTTAATCTCAATATAACTAAAATAGACTTTTGTTTGAAGGGTAATGAAAACATGTAAACAAAAGGGACGCTACTCTAAATCTATGCGAATACTTATATGCAGTGGCGTAGGCAGGGGGGGATTATGGGGGGTCATAACCTCCCCCCATAGACCCCTCGGTATATATATATATATATATATATATATATATATATATATATATATATATATATATATATATATATATATATATATATATATATATATGTGTGTGTGTGTATATATGTGAAAGATACTTCGTGTAATGTCGATAGTTTTATGTTTATACGAGAATAGTAGTTGAATAATTATTGACCAAGAAAATAATAGGCATTGTGTAAAGTGATTATCGCCTGTATCGTGGTGATGGGAATGCAGATGGTAGTGGTACGCTTTAAATGGTAGTAGATCACGTGATCAAACACGACACTCTCACAGCAGCCCTAACAGTCATGTATAAATGTGTCATCTAGTCCATATGGTCTTTGTGCTAAATTTCTCTTTTGCACATTTTTCGTTGTGTTTTTTCTGGTTGCGCATTTTTCTGTTTCTGTTTGCGCTTTTTTTCCGTTTGCGCTTTTTTCTGTGTGCGCTTTTTTCTGTTTGCGCTTTTTTCCGTTTGCGCTTTTTTCTGTTTGCGCTTTTTTCTGTGTGCGCTTTTTTCTGTTTGCCCTTTTTTCCGTTTGCGCTTTTTTCCGTTTGCGCTTTTTTCCGTGTGCGCTTTTTTCTGTTTGCGCTTTTTTCCGTTTGCGCTTTTTTCTCTTTGCGCTTTTTTCCGTTTGCGCTTTTTTCTGTTTGCGCTTTTTTCTGTGTGCGCTTTTTTCTCTTTGCGCTTTTTTCTGTTTGCGCTTTTTTCTCTTTGCGCTTTTTTCCGTGTGCGCTTTTTTCTCTTTGCGCTTTTTTCCGTTTGCGCTTTTTTCTGTTTGCGCTTTTTTCTGTGTGCGCTTTTTTCTCTTTGCGCTTTTTTCCGTTTGCGCTTTTTTCTCTTTGCGCTTTTTTCTGTGTGCGCTTTTTTCTCTTTGCGCTTTTTTCCGTGTGCGCTTATTTCCGTTGCGCTTTTTTATTTGCGCTTTTTTCCGTTGCGCTTTTTTCCGTTGCGGTTCTTTCCGGCCACCACTACGTATATACGAGAAAGTAAAAACGTCTTGTTGTGAGACTTCACTGATGAGTTATACAATATATTGTTTTAAAGTACTTTGATGTCGATCTTTAAATGTATTAATTTTTTTTTACACAGTATCTTATAAGTCCCTACGTAGATTACACCTTAATTTGTGCAGATGAGGTAGAGTTTATCAGTTTCTCTGACTACGATAATGGAAGGCATACAAGGGTGAGCATTATCCCCAACTAATTAGTTAGTGTAAATATGAACGTATTCCATCAATCCGACTTCAATACTAATAATAATATTGGGCTTTAGCGTCCAGTGTTAAACTGAGTTGTTCAGATAAAACTTATTTTTCTCGTAGGAAGCCGTGCATGGGGGAGAGGGGGGGGGGGGGGGGGAGGGTCTGCTGAATCGTTTCAGGGCAAATCAGAAGTGGCTTTTGAAAATGTCCTCTGGCACGGATTTCATAGTTCATAAACGGAACTGTGATTAAAACGCCGTATAATTTTCGGTTTACTTAATTATAATGGCACTCAACTGGAATCCCCAAGGAAAGAGGAAAGTAACTAGGCCAAGACAAACATGGAAAAGGTCAGCTGTAGTGACGTTGGCCCTACCAGGAGGAATCACCTAGAACCGAGTATGTCTCTCTTTCTCTGGTACTAATTTGTTCTCTTCAATCAAGATAAAATACCCTCAATATATACACATAACACTGTCTATTATTTGATCAATACCAACACTATAAACAAAAGTAAACTATACCTATCATTATTACTGACTAGCCATATCCCGATCTATTCCTGGCAACTAACTTTACTGCTGGACCCTCTGACGGATTCATCACACCTTTCCCCACCCTCTAACTGCGTCCCTAAGTATCTCTCTCGACTGTATGCTGTAGCTAACTACAACATAAACGCCATCTGGTCACGAGAATTGGACCTATACTCGGATTTGCGATCACATGTCATCTGTCATCTGCAGATTGACCTCCAGTTTTGAAGCTCTCTAGCCTAGCTGTAATCTACTTAACATTACGTCATCACACCAGAGTTTAAAATAACAAGTGTGTGTCAGTAAGGTACATCTGGACTTGCTGAACATCATAATTTATAGGCCTATTTTTTAGCGCAATTTCCATTCTGGAGAATTGCGTTTATTAACTCGTCATTTCTGGGAATGGATGGATGGATGAATGAATGTATGGATGAATGTGTGTCCGGGCTTTAAGTCGTATCTCCTCCTCAACGAAGCAATATCGATGACTAGTTCCAAAAGCAATTGTGTTAAGCAAGTTACGAGAATGAGCATAGGCCATAAAAATTCCGGGTTTCTTTCATGTATTTCCCGGAAAGCCAAAAAACCTTGAAAAAATTCAGTTTTTGGCCCATATCTCGGCAACCAGACCACTTAGCGACTTGAAACATGTACCAATCGATTCCCGCCATAATTTAGAACAATATTGCCGAAGAAAGTTTTCAAAAATATCCTCTCGTTCGGTCACAACTTTTAAAATTACATAAACACCTACAAACCGATCGTTCTTCTAGACTGAACGCACCCAAGCATTATACGTCAGAGCTATTTTTAGATAACATAAGGAAATTGCGCATAAATGTCACTAGACTTTTTTAATTAACTTGTTTCAATTTCAAATTGAAGATGAATGTTATTTTATTTAAATTTAATAGACTAATTATTTCTAAATATGTCCATAAAATTTTAAACAATAACTGCCTATATCTGGCGCCTGACAATATAAGTACTTTAAACAAAATTGTCGGTGATTTAAGAAAAAAAGGTTTTTAAACACATTTATTTTCGCTGAGTTAAATAGTCCGCTAACACGTTTGTGGGGTATAAGACCAGTAAACACGGTTGTTCAGCTGTGGATTTTAAAGACCTGTTATTACAGCTGTGGATTATAGGATCGGATAACACGGCTGTGGATTATAAGACCGGTTAACACGGCTGTGGATTATAAGACCGGTTAGCACGGCTGTGGATTATAAGACCGGTTAACACGGCTGTATAGTTGTGGGTTATAAGACCCGTTAACACGGCTGTACAGCTGTGGGTTATAAGACCGGTTTACACGGTTGTGGATTATAAGACCGGTTAACACGGCTGTATAGCTGTGGGTTATAAGACCCGTTAACACGGCTGTACAGCTGTGGGTTATTAGACCGGTTAATACGGCTGTATAGCTGTGGGTTATTAGACCGGTTAACACGGCTGTATAGCTGTGGGTTATAAGACCCGTTAACACGGCTGTACAGCTGTGGGTTATTAGACCGGTTAACACGGCTGTATAGCCGTGGGTTATAAGACCGGTTAACACGGCTGTGGGTTATAAGACCAGCGTTAGTAGTCAGTAGCCTATCAGTAGTCTATCGTCCCACGGGGACATAAGCCACAGACCAGAGCCTGCCATTTAACTTAGTCCAGGGCTAGTCTCCCGAAATGTCCCTAAAGGCAAAACATCTCATCAAGATGTGTCTCCTGGCTTTTCTTGTATAGAACATTTCCCTCAGCACAGAGAACTTGTCAAACAATTCCCTTCAGCGTGGCTAACCTCGAGAGACGAGACTAGTCATTTAATAACATTTGTGTTCCTGTGCCTATGTAATTGTCTATTGATTAGAGTTTATTTTTAAAAAGACAACAGTAGGCTATTTATTTAAAAAAAATCACACGGTAGGATTCGTCTTTAATTATCTAGTTTTGTCTAAATAAAATTATGTTAGGGAGAGTACTTTTTTATTTTCTGGTTTAACGGCAAATTATGATGTTTAAAACATACATCTATGTATTTAATGGCCGGATGATTTGTTAAACAATAAGAGTTTAAAATATTTTAATATTTTTTTTTGTAAAAATTAAATATATGGTTCTATATTTTACGCTTTTTCGTAAAAATCACGATAAAACTTTCATACAAAGGCTAATAGATACAAATAAAGGGTAACAGTTTATAATTTATAATTTATGATTTACTATTATTTTGTAAATCAGTTAGAAGGCTCCATTTTATTTGAAATTATTATTTTGCATTATTCAATACTTTCTTTATCGGGAATGGGAAAATGTATGCGATAGAGAAGGAGTTTTTAAAAAAATAAATTAATATAATTATAGCAATGCTATTTTTGCTTTTTCGAACAGATTTGCAAGTATTTATGATATGGTGGCCGGAAAGAACCGCAACGGAAAAAAGCGCAACGGAAAAAAGCGCAAATAAAAAAGCGCAACGGAAATAAGCGCACACGGAAAAAAGCGCAAAGAGAAAAAAGCGCACACAGAAAAAAGCGCAAAGAGAAAAAAGCGCAAACGGAAAAAAGCGCAAAGAGAAAAAAGCGCACACAGAAAAAAGCGCAAACAGAAAAAAGCGCAAACGGAAAAAAGCGCAAAGAGAAAAAAGCGCAAACGGAAAAAAGCGCAAAGAGAAAAAAGCGCACACGGAAAAAAGCGCAAAGAGAAAAAAGCGCAAACAGAAAAAAGCGCAAAGAGAAAAAAGCGCACACAGAAAAAAGCGCAAACAGAAAAAAGCGCAAACGGAAAAAAGCGCAAAGAGAAAAAAGCGCAAACGGAAAAAAGCGCAAACAGAAAAAAGCGCACACGGAAAAAAGCGCAAACGGAAAAAAGCGCAAACGGAAAAAAGGGCAAACAGAAAAAAGCGCACACAGAAAAAAGCGCAAACAGAAAAAAGCGCAAACGGAAAAAAGCGCAAACAGAAAAAAGCGCACACAGAAAAAAGCGCAAACGGAAAAAAAGCGCAAACAGAAACAGAAAAATGCGCAACCAGAAAAAACACAACGAAAAATGTGCAAAAGAGAAATTTAGCACAAAGACCATATGGACTAGATGACACATTTATACATGACTGTTAGGGCTGCTGTGAGAGTGTCGTGTTTGATCACGTGATCTACTACCATTTAAAGCGTACCACTACCATCTGCATTCCCATCACCACGATACAGGCGATAATCACTTTACACAATGCCTATTATTTTCTTGGTCAATAATTATTCAACTACTATTCTCGTATAAACATAAAACTATCGACATTACACGAAGTATCTTTCACATATATACACACACACACATATATATATATATATATATATATATATATATATATATATATATATATATATATATATATATATATATATATATATATATATATATATATACCGAGGGGTCTATGGGGGGAGGTTATGACCCCCCATAATCCCCCCCTGCCTACGCCACTGCATATAAGTATTCGCATAGATTTAGAGTAGCGTCCCTTTTGTTTACATGTTTTCATTACCCTTCAAACAAAAGTCTATTTTAGTTATATTGAGATTAAAGAATGTAAATAAATAGTATACACAATTCTGTAGAATAGGAACGATTGGGAGGGAAGTGACGTTTAGCGCAGTAAATTTAGAGGTTAGGTAGGGTATAATAAATGGTGGGGTTAGGAAAGTTAAGGGGTCCATTCTCTAATAGGTAATCTATGTCTCTTTCGTACTTTCGTGTTGGTTTATTGTCGAACCTGTCCTCACCTCACATCACAACAGTTGGGTGACGCTTAACGTGTAATGTTAAAATAAATAGCATGTAATTGAGTTAGTTCGAAGTGAGTTTTCATACAAGCCCAACGCACTAATTAAGGTTGTCGCAAAATGTAACATATATGTAACATATGTCAATGAGGTCAATGAATTTTCATTAAAAAAAAGATGTCTAGTACAGTTTACGAAACTTACGAACTTCGCCGATACTTTTTTGGTGAGTAGTTTGGTAAGTATGTAGGCGGGTAGGTGGCTAGGTGGGTAAGTGGGTAAGTGGGTAGGTGGGTAGTTAGGTAGGTAGGTAGGTAGGTGGGTAGGTGGGTAGTAGGTAGGTAGGTAGGTGCGTCATGATGTGAAAAAATATTAAATACAAAATTGTTATTTTGGTGCGAATGAATGTTGTTACGAGAGATATGACGAATGCATGTTTGATGACGCGGATGAAAGAGAGTGAAGTTTTGCCATAGGAACGGGTTGTTATAGTATGCAAGCTAGGTAGTTCGGACTAGGGAGAATGTGAAAGATACTTCGTGTAATGTCGATAGTTTTATGTTTATACGAGAATAGTAGTTGAATAATTATTGACCAAGAAAATAATAGGCATTGTGTAAAGTGATTATCGCCTGTATCGTGGTGATGGGAATGCAGATGGTAGTGGTACGCTTTAAATGGTAGTAGATCACGTGATCAAACACGACACTCTCACAGCAGCCCTAACAGTCATGTATAAATGTGTCATCTAGTCCATATGGTCTTTGTGCTAAATTTCTCTTTTGCACATTTTTCGTTGTGTTTTTTCTGGTTGCGCATTTTTCTGTTTCTGTTTGCGCTTTTTTCCGTTTGCGCTTTTTTCTGTGTGCGCTTTTTTCTGTTTGCGCTTTTTTCCGTTTGCGCTTTTTTCTGTTTGCGCTTTTTTCTGTGTGCGCTTTTTTCTGTTTGCGCTTTTTTCCGTTTGCGCTTTTTTCTGTTTGCGCTTTTTTCCGTTTGCGCTTTTTTCCGTGTGCGCTTTTTTCTGTTTGCGCTTTTTTCTGTTTGCGCTTTTTTCCGTTTGCGCTTTTTTCTCTTTGCGCTTTTTTCTGTTTGCGCTTTTTTCTGTGTGCGCTTTTTTCTCTTTGCGCTTTTTTCTGTTTGCGCTTTTTTCTCTTTGCGCTTTTTTCCGTGTGCGCTTTTTTCTCTTTGCGCTTTTTTCCGTTTGCGCTTTTTTCTGTTTGCGCTTTTTTCTGTGTGCGCTTTTTTCTCTTTGCGCTTTTTTCCGTTTGCGCTTTTTTCTCTTTGCGCTTTTTTCTGTGTGCGCTTTTTTCTCTTTGCGCTTTTTTCCGTGTGCGCTTATTTCCGTTGCGCTTTTTGATTTGCGCTTTTTTCCGTTGCGCTTTTTTCCGTTGCGGTTCTTTCTGGGAACCTTATGATATATGAGTTACTGATTTTAATTTATCACTAAAAAAATAAATAAACGGCAGGGTGTCTTTATCCACATTTGCATCTTTAAAAACTTGGGTAGGCCTATATTGTAGGTCATTTAGTATATGGAGACGATTAATTATTATAAACGTTCGTACCTGAGATATTAACAATTTAGCTTTAAAAAATAATTCAAATCTAATTTACTTTTTAGCTTGAGATTTAATAATGGGCGATAACATTTCTTTACAAATTTTCAATATTAACGGAAACCAAAGTTCTGGCATTCCTCAATTCGTAATTCTGCCAAAAATGTTATTTGAAATAGTGACAACGCTCAACTTTCTTATTTTCTGAGAAGTTTTTGGACTTAATATGGGAATTCTAGGAAACATTGTAAACATTTTAGTTTTTTTAAAGCAAGGATTCAAGGACAACGTTAATATCGCTTTAGTGGCTATTGCGGTCAGTGACATTGGTTCACTGATGACATTACAGATGTCAAATGTCATGTTGAACACATGGTTCATGCAGCTTGATATTCCAATCGTGCCATTGGATTTTGTGGCAACTGTGGTGGTGTACCCACACAATTATTTCATCAGAGTGTGTGGTTTTATCACAGCTTTCGCCTCTGTCGAGAGGTGCTTGTGTGTGTTCGCTCCCCTCAAAGTTAGACTTATCATCACACGGAAAGTCTCTTTGTTTATTGTAGTGTGTGTCTACGTGATACTAATCTTCGACTTAGTCCCAGTGTACCTAGTCACATATTTAGACTGGAAATATTTCCCACAAAGCAACAGCTCCAAACTAGGAGTTTATTTTCGTGGTAACCATAGCAACATATTTGACTTTATTTACTTCATAACAGATCTTTTTCTTCCGCATACGACTTTCGTTATAATTATCATATCGAATCTAATTCTCGTCGCTACAATGCGAAGAAGAAAAGAGAATAAAGGGCAGCTAACTAACTCTTGTTCCAGAAGGATATGAAAGTCATCAAGATGGTTCTGGTCGTGTCCGCGATGTTCATTGCCTGCCTCATCCCCCAGTCCGTCATCAACACGGCCGTTGGCTTCTACCGTGAGCTGAGCTACGCCGTACAGTACCGGGACCTGATACTGTTCTGCTACAGTTTGGCTTACCTTACCGAGACCATCGGTTCCAGTGTTAATATTCTCATCTACTATCACATGAGTTCTAAATATAAAAATATATTTCGTTCCATGTTTTTTAAATTTTGCAAAACAAACATAGCATCTAAAAATTGTATGTAGTATTATTTTGTATGGTAGAGGTAAACACGGAGACGGCGTGGTTGTGTGGTAGAGCGCTTGGTAGCTTGCCCAAGAAGACGTCGCTGCGTAAACCAGATCTGATGGGTTTCTGATTCGAGTTAAGGAACTTAACGGTTGCTGGGCATAGTGCTGACCACTCCACCCCTCCACATGCCGGGCACAAGAAATATGATTTCTATTTCATCTGCATCGTTCGAACTTAAAGGGAAGTTTACATTAATTGATTGAAATGTTAGTTCGCCAATTTATATACATTTTTAGAATAATGCTACAATTTGCCGCCTTTATTTCATTGAGAAATATACTTGCAGACTTAAAGTAGTGTATTTGGAATTACAATTGAGCTAAATCAATAAAACTGGACCTAGTAAACATTATTCAAACACTTGACAAGTGATGAAGGGTGGACAATGATACTTCATCCGTGCTATGATATGTTTTGGTAACTTTTGAATGTTATACAATTTACCAAACATGGAGGTTTATTTGCTATATAAGTTTGATTGTCAGTTATACTAAAAAAGTCCCTTAACACCTACAACATATGTAGTGTTTTTAACAAAACAAGTATTGATTTGTTTTGTTTAACTGCTCTGATCAAACTCTATCTATATAAAAATAGGGCAAAAATTGCTCACAGTTTTAGGGTATTTGCAGCCTTAAAATTACGTCAACATTGAAAAAAGGATAGTTTATTGTTCTGCAGATGACCTATATTTTATACGGACCTCGATAATGCACTCGGCAGTGTAAGTAAATTTCCCGTCAGCCTTAACGGCATCTCAGGAGGCTGCAAAGACTAAAAACAAACCATCGAAGACTCCTAATGATAAGTGAGGTCGCATACAACTCTTTGTGACCAACAGAAAATTAGTGATCCCTTCGAGAACCTTGACAATCTATTTAAAGTAACTAAACATAGCTGTATCTTAGCTTTTTGTAATGCGTTTTTAAATGTTGTTTTTTTTCAGATAATTTTATACTAATTTAATGCCTGCGTGTTTCCAATGTTTTCTTCCCCAGTTTACGAGCAATGCTTTATATAATAGAAAGAAGGTTTTATACATTTTTAAAAAGTTTTCAGTGCATTTAAAAGCTTATTCTTATACATTTTCTTATTATTCTGGGCGCCTTGTACAGCAGGTGAGAGGAAATACCTTGAATCAACGGTCCTTATGGTACCCCCCATGAACACAATGACGTCTACATCTTTATACTACTAAAACTCAAGTTTGTTTACGTTGGAATATTTATTTGTTTTTTTTTTGTTTGTCTGATTGGCTAATGGAGAGAATCTGCTATATGTATAGAGCTGTAAAATAGTATGTAGGAAAAGAACAATTTTTGTTTTCATACAGACTGTTAATCACACATTTATTTAAAGACGTTAATTAATTTATTGATTTTCTCATTGGTAGATTAACCACATTAATTTTAAAAGTTTAGAAAAACGACTTTACTTCGAGTGAATAGTGACGTCACATGATTTGTTTACTTTTAAGTACAATAAATGGCGGCTCGTATATACAAGATTTCGTATCTTATTCAGACCTTTAACGCGTTATAAAGCTAATTTTCTGTCGGCTATAACTTTAACAATACGTCCGTTTGCTGTTTTTATGACGTTCCAACACTTATATCAATTTTCAACTGTCTTTTTCATTTATTTTTTTACAATAAATGTCTCTAGATCTACAATCTGTCCCAGAAAGTTATTTATAGATCTAGATCTAGAATCTAGGTCAAACCAAAGATTAATTGGTTAAAAATACAATCCATTTTGAAATCATAATACATTTTTGAGTTTCTTTATTAAACTTCTTTAGTCCTTAAATACTTGATATAAATCTTTGTGATTTATCTATCTAGATCTAGAATAGGCCGGAATCGTTTTTTTAAACGATAAAAAAATGTTGTCTGAGACTTGACGGGATACTGGGCAGGTGAAGTAGAGTTGAGTCACCTGTGACGTCAGTATATGAAGGGATAGTGTGGTCAGACCTATGCTCAGCCGAAATCGGTGTTTTTAAAAGATAAAAAACGTCTTTTTGAATAATGTGGGGTCTGGTTATTTTGTGATGATAAGTTACAGACGTGATGTCATTTATGGATGACCCCCGAAACCCACAGTTATCCAAGGGATGACCGGGTAAGTCTAGTTCCTCTTAAAGAGCACTCTACACCAGTGAAACGGTGGGCTACTATATTCCATCACTAAACCAAACTAGAGGGTGCAGCCGGCGTCCCAGCGGTTCTATACCCAGTGGCTCTGACAATCGTCACGTGACGCCCCTGACACCTGCCCGATCGTCTAGGGGTGTTCTACCTGCCGATTGCAAAGGTTGATCAAAATACTCTCCAGGTTTACATACAGTTCACCCTGTGAGATCAGGGTTGTAGCGTGAACAAACCCGAGCTCCAGCAACTAATATTTAAAAAAAATATGGTGTCGACTTTTTTAGGTTGGAAGAAACCACCTATGTGATACAAGTCACACGTCTATACGGTAGCGCGCTGAGGAAACTCTCATAAATTGTTTTGTCAGTTTTGTTTATAGGCCTAGATTTGTAGAGTCCCTGTAAAACTATAGGTAACAAGCTTACGTGTCGGAAATCCTGATTAATTTATGTACCAGATGGAATAAAATAATATCATGTATCCACAAGCACTCGCGTTAATTCATTAAATTAGATGGAAATTTTGAAAAGTTTTCCATTTGAAATGAATAATAAGTTTAAAAAAAAAAGACATGATGTAAATTGAGTGTCCTTGAATTTCCTTTCTACTGAGATCGCCTAAACATTCGACGAGTAGGCTATTATCTTATTCAATTCATTCAGTTGGATCTACTTTTAAAAAAACGTAATTTAAAGTAGCAGCAAATCTTCGACTGTACGCCTGTAATTAAACATAGATTTAGGTGTAATTTTAAAAAGAAAATGTCCATCTTAACTTTATTTTAAAAAATAAACCAAAGTAAGTCAGTAAATCTCGTAATCGTTCTGAAAATCACCTAGTATGTGTTTATAAGACGGAGATGCGTATCAATTATCTTCAGAAAAATATATAGAACTAGATCTAAAATATACTGTATCTTTTAAAAACGAACAAGAATATTTTTACTGTCTATATAATTTGTAACAATCAAGAAATTGTGATAGTTTGTTATTAATGTTTACACTTTAATATTTCCCACAAAGCAACAGCACAAAACTTGCCGTTAATTTTTGTGCTAACTGCAGCGATATATTCGGCTTTATTTACTTCATCACCGATCTTATGTTGCCTTATACAACTTTTGCTATCATTGTAATATCAAATATCATTCTATCGCTCACAATGAGAAAACGAGCCAGGAACAAAGGGCAGCTAACTAACGCTAAAATGTCGGAAAAAGAACTCTTTGTGAAAAAAGATATGAAAGTCATCAAAATGGTAGTAGTCGTGTCAGTACTGTTCATTGCCTGCCTCGTTCCCCAGTCTACCATCAACACGGCCATTGATTTTTACCGTGAGCTGGGCTACCCAGGGAAGTACCAGAACTTAATGCTTCTGTTCTACAGCACGGCTTACCTGTCGGAGACCGTGGGTTCTTGTATCAACTTTGTCGTCTACTATCGGATGAGTTCTAAATTTAGAAACGTGCTAAATTCTATGTTTCAAAATCTTGGGAAAACTAAACCAGTCTGTCAATGTTGTGTGTAAAACCAAGAAGAAATGATCAGCAAACCGAGTTATTTGTTTGTACACTGAACAATGTTAACTGTTCCAACCTTGTTTAACGAATTATATGAGAAACATGATTATGGCTTATTGTTTGTTAAGAATGTTAAAGCAAAGTAAGGTTACCTTTCCCCAGTCTAGGGACAATAAGGAAGGTATGAAAACTATTACAGAACTTTTGTGTTAGAATCGGCTCAAATGTTATGGTTCATTTTTCCCCTTTATTTGTACCAAGTAACTTGTAAAATGTGTAATTTATAACCGGTAACTCATATCCTGTTACATAACTGAGTGGTAATTTTATTTTGAAACTTATAATTCTGTTTAACGTGATTTGATCAAAAACAAAAATACAATTTTAAATATTATAATTGTTATTATTTTATTTAATTTGTTAAGAAAAATATTTAAAAAAATCAACAAGGTTTTAACTTTTAATTATTGTTTCTAGTCATCTTGTTTCTATCTAATATTTTTAAAATAGAAGTTTTACTTATTGTTGTGGTTTATTTTCTATCTGGTAATCATTTTCTTGTCTCGTATTGTTTTTAAATAAGGTTTTTTTTTCTCTCTGATAATATTTTGTCTAGTCACGATATTTCTCTCTGACACTATACCTTCTATTAATTACAAAGCGGTAGTGTGCTAACCCGAAAATCTCATTACCGAATTCGAGTTCAAGTACGTGGAACGTCCCTGAGTCCACCCAGATCTGATGTGTACCTAACTCTCGTTAAGAAAAGTAAAGGCGGCAAGGGGGTATGGTGCTGACCACATTATCCCTTTATTTGCTTTTATTCTGGTCCTAGTATTCCTGTGCCTTATTATATTTTCTAGTAAATCTGTTTATGTTTAAATTTTTTTTTCTCGTCATTTTAATTTCGTTCATTATTACTTTTCTGGTCATACTATTTTTGCTCATTATTACTTTTCTAGTCATTTTATTTTTGTAGATTACTACTAGTCATGTTATTTTTTTCTCAAGTAGTTTATTATTATAAAACAAGTTCTTTAGGATTGCGAATTTGTCTATACACTCATTTCTTACTTTATGTAGCCCCCTATATTACGTTGTAATCGTAGCATTAAAGAAAACTAAATTATAAATCAGCACTTCACACTAAGCGAATAGATTTGAGTTTGGGGACGACAATTGTAATCCATCCATTTTATTTATAGGCGTTACGAGGGCGGGGCGGGTGTTGCGAACCGCACCGGGTGACACCATTTGGGGGGGGGGTGACACAATGGCAAAAAATAGCAAAATAAGCAGAAGAAAAATGCTTTTTGCCAGTTTCATTAATGATTAATTATATGGCATATTTTTAAATTATAAGCCTATGTAGGCCGACACACGCACACACACACACAAACACACACACACACACACACGCACACACACACACACACACATATATATATATACTTTGTTTATGTGGAGGGTGGGGGTGGGGGAAGAGCTGCATCGGGTTACACCTGACCTAGTGACGCCACTGATTATAAGCAAATCCTAGAGAGGTTAAAAAATTTCGAAACATGAAATACGATCTTCTTTTTAGAATTTGTATCAATAAAAGACAACACAATTACAAAAAATGCTGATTTTATTTAAAAAAAATTCTTACCAAAAAGTTATCTGATTTTCCGGCAAGTATGACTCTCATTTGTAAGATAAATCGCTTTTAACATTTATTTTTTAATGCCAGGGACGAAAATATGTGTTTATGTGTGTCTAAGACAGTGCTTTAGGGATTTTCTTAATCATGAAATATTTTAACATTCACACTTGTGTTGTAAACATTTATAATAAGTATCTAGTTAAAACTGTATTTAATTTATTATGTATGGGTAGCACAATAATGTGCTTGCTAGAAGTTATATTTGTTTAAGTGATTTGTATGTATTCCAACATTACCGACGTTGGAGACCCAAGCATAGTTCAACCTCACATCGATATGTTTGCTCGAAAACTTCCACAACGCAAATAAATTCCACTTCTCATCAACACTCCAACGATAATCTCACCTCCAACCAACACTTCACCATCTACCAACCTTCCAACAAAACACCAACCTTCCACAAAAACTCCACCCTCCACCAAAACTCCACCTTCCACCAAAACTCCACCTTCCACCAAAACACTACCCTCCACCCAAACTCCACCTTCCAGCAAAACTCCACCTTCCACCAAAACTCCACCTTCCACCAAAAACTGTACCCTCCACCAAAACTCCACCTTCCATCAAAACTCCACCTTCCACCAAAACACTACCCTCCACCCAAACTCCACCTTCCACCAAAACTCCATCTTCCACCAAAACTCCACCTTTCACCAAAACTCCACCTTCCACCAAAACTCCACCTTCCACCAAAACTCCATCTTCCACCAAAACTCCACCTTTCACCAAAACTCCACCTTCCACCAAAACTCCACCTTTCACCAAAACTCCACCCTCCACCAAAAACTCTACCCTCCACCAAAACTCCACCTTCCACCAAAACTCCACCTTCCACCAAAAACACTACCCTCCACCAAAACTCCATCCCACATCAGCACTTCATTTACAGCTCACAATTTAATCTCAAATCAACATTATCATCCAACCATTTGAGGGAGACTATAACAGTCCTGGAGACAGAGTCTTCTCGAAGAACTGAAGACAGGATGTCTTGGGAGGATGCAAAATTAACATCCGGGGACAGGACATAATGAAAGGGTATGGTTAAGGCCTCTATGCTCCACAAAGGAGCACAGAGGAATAGGTCAAATTAAGTCTTATTTTCTAAAACTGTGTTTATAATTATTATTTTTACATGTTTCTGAGTTGAACTGATACTTGAAGGAAGTGAACAGATAGACATAAATTGTGAGTAGATTGTGAAACCGATAGATATACATTGTAAATAAAGTGCAGGAACAGACACACATTCTGAGTAGGTTGAAAGAAATGTAGTGTGTCATGTTTTTTTCATAATAAAATTAAACATAGCTTGGCATTGTCTCCTACTCTTTAACATCACCGCTGTTTTGTTTTTTATATATATATATATATATATTTATATATATATATATATATATATATATATATATATATATATATATAAATATATATATATATATATATATATACATATATATATACATATATATATATATCGTTTTATTCAATATGTTATAATGTCTTACCTTGGCCGGGAAGAAAAGCTCATGGTATTCCGAATTAGATCCTCCCCCCCTTCCCCTGCAGATGAGGCTCAAAATAACTCTCAAATTGAACATCCCATCTAGGAGAGATAACTCACAAATTAAACAACCCATATAGGAAAGATAACTCACAAATTAAACAACCCATATAGGAGAGATAACTCACAAATTAAACACGCCATCTAGGAGAGATAACTCTCAAATTAAACAACCAATATAGGAGAAATAACTTAAACAGCCCATATAGGAGACATAACTCTCAAATTAAACAACCCATCTAGGAGAGATAACTCTCAAATTAAACAACTGCTGCCTTGTAGTTTAGCTACCATGAGCTGGGGACAGCAACTCATTAGTTGCAAGTTATGCTAAATTTCATGACATTTACAACACATCGCCGCCATAGTTTGTAAATCTCTACTGTTAACAACAAATTAACTAAACAAAAAGATGTTAATTTTATCATAATCGATCTTAACAAAAAATGATGTTTATTTTATCGTAATCGATCTAATCAAAACACTATATAAATCTTGTCTGACAAAGAAAGGCAACTATTATCAAATTACAACTTTTGTTTGAATATACACCGGCAATTATTGAATTAGCCTTTGATAGAAGTATAATTTTTATAAAGACATAATAAATCTTTTTAAAAATAACTTTACAACTAAGAGAATTATACTAAGAGTAATTACGTAGTGTTTGTTTAAATAATTGAAGGGCTTATACATTTTCTTAAGAAAACATTATTTGAGGTAGACATTGTCGTTTGATTTTTTAAATACACATAGGCCTATTCCAATTTACTGTCTGTAGGATTTTAAAAAACACACAAAATAGTAAGATAATTTTGAATGATTTTTACTTTTGTTAAAAAAATGTAAAAAAAAAAAATATAGGCTCAGAATAAAGGATGAACACATTTTTAGTAATGTGTTTATTTTTTTGAAGCCGACAGCTTACGACCATTATTTTAGTCATAATAAATTAATAGAACAAGCAAATAAGTTGACATCATAATTATGAATAACTAGATATAATTCTCTCTAATATTATATACATGTCTATGTTTAAAAATATTTAGTTTTGTCTATGGCTTGCAATGATTAGACAGCACATTCAAATAGTTTAGATTCAACAGGCTCCAGGCTAACTAAAATATTTTACTTTGTCTGGTGAAGAGTTATATATTGCCTGCTATAATATTGTTATTAAACAGAACAATAACTTCAAACACAATACCAGTGATCTCTTGAACTTTACCAAAAAATATTTATTTAAATTAAGTTGATTTGTTTCGCATTCTCAAAAGTTAACATGGCTGATCAAATATTTTTAAAATCTCCCAGTAAATACGAAAATCAAAGTTCGGCAATGTCCTCGTCAGTATTTCTGCCAAAAATAGTTCTTGAAATTGTCACAACGTTGAATTTTCTTATTTTAGGAGAAGTTTTAGGACTTCTAGGGATTTTTGGTAACATTATCAACATTCTGGTTTTTATGAGGCAAGGATTTAAGGACAACATCAACATCACTTTACTAGCTATCGCAGTCAGTGACATCGGTTCACTGATGACACTACAGATGTCAAATGTAATGTTGAACACGTGGTTCATGCAGCTTGACATCCCTATCGTACAAATGGACTTAGTTGCATCAGTTGCTCTGTACCCACACAACTACTTCGTCAGAGTGTGTGGTTTCATCACAGCCTTCGCCTCCGTCGAGAGGTGTTTGTGTGTGTTCGCTCCCCTCAAAGTTAGACTTATCATCACACGGAAAGTCTCTTTGTTTATTGTTATATGTTTCTACGCTATGGTACTCTTGGATCTGGTGCCAGTGTATTACATGGTATATTTAGACTGGAAGTTTTTCCCAGAGACCAACAGTTCAAAACTCGCAGTTCATTTTCGTGGCAACCCAAGTGACGTATTCAGCTTTATTTACTTCATCACAGACATATTCCTCCCCTACACGACGTTCACCACCATTGTAATCTCAAATCTGATTCTAGCTAGTATAATGAGAAGACGGGCTGAAAATAAAACGCAGCTAACTAACGCGATCAAGTCTTGTAGGGAACTCTTTATAAAAAAAGACATGAAAGTCATCAAAATGGTTCTAGTTATATCAGCGTTGTTCATTACGTGCCTGATCCCCCAGTCTATCATCAACATGGCTATAGGCTTCAAACACGAGCTTGGCTACACGCTAAAGTACCAGGACCTGATGGCGGTAGTCTACAGCATCGCTTACCTTGCCGAGACCGTAGGTTCCAGCGTTAATTTTCTTGTCTACTACGTTATGAGTTCTAACTTTAGAAACATGTTTCTAACGCTTGGCAAATTTATCCCGAGCCCTCAGCGTTGCAGGTAAAAACGACGAAAAAATTACTACACTGCTATTATTAAAAGACGAAACATAAGAACTACTTCTTCTGCTCAACGGCTCGTTCGATCTAAAGACGATTATTTGAGTTCAGTTTAATATTTTGTTATACAAATGTAGCTTAGTCGAGAATAGTAAAGTACTTGTCAGTTAATGGACGATACCACCATCGTTTCTTGAATAATCAATGTTACATTTTACATATTTTGATATTTTTTCATTTCTAAAATATGTAGGCCCACAGTATAAAAAAAGTTTACGAAATACCGCTGTCAAAATTGAAATTGTTCGTGTAGGTGTAGACTAACAGTCACCGTACAGAACGGTATAACAGTTTTTTTGTGAACCAACAGGAATCTAACTCAGGTCTTAACCTAACTATTAACATTATTTAAAAAAAAATTTAACTGAATTTATGGAAATCTTTGATTTTTTGTCTTCTGAGTAACAGTAAAAAAAAAGGAAAACAGTAAAATAAAGTTTAGAATAAAAAAAAATGTTATAAAATTTTCAAGTATGATCAACTTGAAGACATTTTCCCGTCTTTCTATAGAATAGAAACCAATCATTTAAATTTCACTTCAGGAAGAGGGAATTTTAATGGAAATATGACATCAAGAAAATGATAATTCTGTTAATATTATATCTCGTAGTTATGTGCCCGAAGGCCTCTTATTGGTATGTAAGCCTATGCTTTTATTTGCAGTTTTAAAAATATGCTACAACTTTTTGTAATATGGTTTTATTTTATTTTGATGAACAATGTAATTTTTGTTTGGAATCAATTTGTCCAGCTAAAACAACGTATATATATATATATATATATATATATATATATATATATATATATATATATATATATATATATATACATATATATATATATATACATATATATATATATATATATATATATATATATATATACATATAATTATTGAAATAAATATATATATGATATTATATATATAAAGGTTTATTTTGTTGTTTTCTACAAGAGGTAACTTACAGTGACATTGTTCATCTTTCTTTTCAATTTTTTTTAAAGAAGTTCGTATTTTTGTGCAAACGGCAAAGTTCATGGTAACCCATGGTCACTATACTGGAAATTTTAACAAGAAATGGGAGGCGTAGCAGGGGGGGGGGCGGAGGTGTCGCCACCCTGGGCGCCGACTCTAGAGGGGAAGGAAACGAAGCAGAAAAAATATTAAAAGCTCGTCTGAGTTTAGACTAATAATAAACAAAAAAAACAAGAATAAGTAGGCCTACATTAAAAACAAACGTACATCATTATTATATTGTTATTTTATCACATTATACGATTAGCTTGTTTTCTTTAAATGTATAAAATAAAGTTTAAAAAACAGCGACAATAAAGTATAATTCAATCAAGTTGACTTTAGAGGGTGTTTGGGACAGAGTAAGCGACAAATAAGAAATCGGGGTGTGCGATTTTGATGTATCGGCTATTTAGGCAAACGGTATTTGTTGCAAGTGGCTGTATCGACTCTATTGTGTCCCTGTTTAAAGCACATTAAATGAGAGTAGGCCTACAATAAATAATCAAACGAATGTCACTAAAAGTATTAAAAGTAGAAAAATATGAAGTTTGTGTATGGCTGTGTGGAATTTAGAGTTCTAGGTTTTTAATTTTTCGGTGAAAATTTTATTAAATTAAATTGTGCGTTTATCTATTATGTTGTAGATTTTGTATTTAAATATTATTTAGATAAGTTTTCACAATTTTAAAAATATTTCTGTATAATGTATGTTGTATTAAACATTCTTACAATAAGTCTACTGAGATTTTTGTATTTAACTTTTATTTCGCCTAATTTACAGAATCGTCAAAATTTTGGTAGACTGACGCAAATGTGATAATGCACTGTGTGTATGTTTCTTTTTACTAAACTTGAAACAAAATTTAACTTTCTCGCAAAACTTTGTTTTGAAGTTTTCTAACATTTTGCTTGTTCTATAAGTGAACATAAATTTTACAATTTTGTCCCGTTTCTAGTTGTTTCATTAGTTTGTGATATATGCCTACGTGTATGAAAAACAACAACTTAAAATGAATACTTTAACGCTCCACATTAAAACATCTGAATCTAACACAAACCTGTAGAACGTGATACATTAGTTGAAGGTAGATTTGACATTAAAGTTTGATGGTTTGTGGTAAGATACGCTAAAGTTCATTGACATTTGACCTCTGATTTTGTAAAACTCTGACATCTTGCTCAACCCTAACTTTAAATAATGTTTTTTTAAACATTTATGTGTCAAACAATTCAGTCAGCTTAACCTACTAAGAAAGCATCTCTTATAAAAATTACAACATTTTTTCTATCTTACGCTTATAATTATCTATTGATTTAAGTCTCATTTTTCCCCCCAAAAAAGACGTTACATTTTGTTATTATATTCTCGACGAGAAACTATTCGTCTTGTAATTACATAGTGGATGTAAAAAAATTGACTCTCTTCTCATTATCCTTTGAGAGAAAAGAAATAAACCTTAGTTTTACTTTTTAAATATACACTTTCGATTTGAATGTTGGTTGTATTTTGAAAAGTCAATGATTACTGTAGTTTTGAATAATTTTATTTTTCCCCTTAAATTATGACGAAGACGTTAATTACATAGCAATGTAAAGGAAGTTTTTTATAAATCGTCTGTTTTTGTTTTAGTCTTGCGTAACTCTTAGAACATTACACTTTTGATTCAAAACGAAAATTGTCTATAATCATCAAAGTCTTTATAAAACATAAGATCAGACTAATTGATTTTAATGGGACTTGCGATAAAAACACTTTACAAAATGTATCTAAGTTATAGTTGTATCAAGTATAGTGTCTAGCATATGTTAGAGAGGAAGTACGGGCTTTGATTTATTACAAGACTACAGCATGCAGTAAAACTATAGCGTTAATACAAACCAAGTAGTCTCCTTTATCTAGTCTCAACGTTAAATAAATATTTTATTTCATAATATGAAGATGTGTATGTCGGCTGTTTTAGTATTACTATTTATTATATAATAATTTTAAAGGGACCATTTGAAAAGTAATCTTAAAAAAATATTGTAGTTTTAAAGGATAATATGGATGGCACAGTATCTTTAGAAGCAGAGAGTAAATACGAAAATCAAAGTGCAGAAATTTCTGATATCGTGCCTGTACCTAAAATAGTTCTTGAAATAGTCACAACCTTCAACTTTCTCATCTTTGGTGCAGTTATCGGTCTTGTAGGAATAATAGGTAACATTGTCAACATCTTCGTGTTTTTAAAGCAAGGATTTAAGGACCGTATTAACATAGCTCTAGTGGCTATCGCGGTCAGTGACATTGGTTCACTAATGACATTACAGATGTCAAATATCATGTTGAACTCATGGTTCATGCAGCTTGATATTCCAATCGTTCAGATGAATTTCGTGGCAACTGTGGTGGTGTACCCACACAATTATTTCGTCAGAGTGTGTGGTTTTATCACAGCCTTCGCCTCCGTCGAGAGGTGCTTGTGTGTGTTCGCTCCCTTTAAAGTTAGACTTATCATCACACGGAAAGTCTCTTTGTTTATTGTAGTGTGTGTCTACGTGATACTAATCTTTGACCTGGTACCTGTGTATTACATGACCTATTTAGACTGGAGATTTTTCCCAGAGACCAACAGCTCAAAACTTGGCGTGCACTTTCGTGGCAACCCACGTGATGTATTTGGCTTCATTTATTTCATCACAGATATATTCCTCCCGCATACGTCGTTTACCATAATTGTCATCTCGAATATAATTCTCACCGCTAAAATGCGAAAACGAACGGGAAACAAAGTCAAACTAACGAACGCCAGCCAGAAAATGATGGAGAAGATGATCAAAAAGGACATGAATATCATCAAGATGCTGCTAGTTGTATCAGCTCTGTTCATCGTTTGTCTCATCCCACAGTCTGCCCTGAACACGGCTATAGGATTCTACCGAGAGTTTGGATATCAGTTGAAATATCAAGACCGGCTGATATTGTGTTATAGTGTCTCCTATCTCACAGAGACTGTAGGGTCTAGTGTTAATATTGTCGTCTACTATAGGATGAGTACGAAGTTTAGGTCCATGTTTAATGCTATCTTTCTCAAAATGTTGTAAAGTAACGAAATATCATTGCGGAAAGTATTTAACTAAACTCTTTTTTTTTATAGAATATCCCAATTGCATATGTTACTTGGACTTGACGGACTAGAGTAGTACATTAATAAAATCAAATAATATAAAATACTACATTTTATTAATTTTATTAGTGACGTACTATACGAGTGGATCATATAATATCTATCTCGTCATTTGCGAATACAGAACCAGTGTGTTCATTATAAAGGTTTTTTTTTAATTCCCCCCCACTTAACTGGTCGGAAATCACAAATTCACGCCACTGTTTGTTGAGATATTAAAAATACTGAACTTTAATTAGGGCAACATTCATTGGTAGTTCTAGGTTGTAGATATGTCTGTTTACGTATAGCAGCAAATTCGCAGCTTTGTTACTTGAAAATGTTTAAGAATCAATGTGATCAATGATAGACTATAATGTTTAAAATATAAAACCCACATAGTATACGAGGTACAACCATTGTTGAAAGAACCAACAAAGTAATACATTAAGACAACGTTCACAATTTTCTTCCATTAGTACCAAAAGTTTTGTCGTCCATAATATGTTCGATTAGACCACTTGCAGTTGATCGGTGTAAGTCGTGTGATGGTTCGTGTGTAAATCTAATGAGTTAATAACGAAACGTGCAGTTTCAAAAGAGGTCTTAATAAGCAGAGTTCATCGCGTAAATCAAGGGTCTCCAAACTTTTCAGCCCGAGGGCCGCATTAACTATCGAATATCAGTTCGGGGCAAGAGATTCTTTAAGGCATCTACTCAGGGTCGTGGCGCCCCCCCCCCCCCCCCAACCGAAGAACGTCTACCACCCTTCCCCCAACGAAAATATAATTTATATCGAAAGATATACAAATTTCAAGTGTCAACCCCCCCCCCCCCAACTGTATTTGCACACAAAGCTACATTTTCAAATTGTTTTGAATTTTCTGTGCAAAGAATCCAGGTGTTCAAGTTCAAACAAAGAATGAATATATTATTATGTACATTGTAGCAATTTTTCCCCCCACAAAATACATCAAATTTTAACAGTGTTAGTGTTTGTATTATTTCATTTCTGCGTTGGCATAGTTTTCAGTTATGGTTTTTTTTTGTGTGAATCTATTTAAATGATCACTGTATCACGCACTCTAGTATTATAGTGTATGTGTGCTGTGTTTTATATCTTGATTTTTTGCGGCTTTGTCTGGGAGTATAGCTCTGCCTGCATTTTTTCTGATTTTTTTTATCTCTAAATAATAGGGAAGCCAAAATTTGGTATTCTTATTGTAACTTAAATTAATTATCATCTTAACAAACACCAATCTTGAATATAAAAAATATAAAAGAATTTGTAAATGTTTAAAGTCGAATTTTTATTTATTTAGAAATCTTAAATATTGCAAATTATTATTTTGCAGAAGTATTACTGATTGAAACCTTTTTATATTTAAATGTATCTAATTTAAGTAATTAACAACGATTTCTCTTCTTACATTCTGTGTTAATTAAACGTTGATTACTTTTGAATTTACAATTTATGTTAATTACCTTGAAAATTTTTCATGTACATATGGGAGATAATACTCTGTTGAAGTTTCGAATATTTAAAGTTGTATCTTGCGTCTGTTACATCTTACTAGTTTTACACTAAAATTAACATAAATTTGATAAACACGTTTTTTTAAATTAAAATTAACTTAACTAGCACATTGTGACAAAAATACGCAATTCTTTCATTCACACACTTGTGATTTCAAAAAGTCATATTTTACACGCTCCAAACCAGGATTGTATTCAAAAGTGTTTCTTTTCTATCAATAAACTAAACACTTATTTTACTAGTTCTAGTGTTAGGAAATTTTTTTTTACTTTCATTGTGTTGTGCAAACCATTAGATCAAAGGAACTATATGAGAAAATGCACCTAAAAGAATTTCACAGAGATTTGCCACCTGGGGTAACATCCAGATACAGAGTGCAGAGAATATCAATAACCCACGCCGATAAATCTGGGCAAAGGGGCATGCTGAAATGGCTGCCTTCCAAGACAAGCGACGATGATATAATGGCGATTCTGAAATCTATAAGCAGTCAGGACTCAACACCAACATTTAAGAGAATAGACCAATCAAATGTGGTCCAATTCACCATCTCTCTGGAGAAAGAAGATATGGAGAGTGTGCCACACTATATTATACTTACAAATGAGGCCAACAAGGAGAGCAGAGTCCTTATAATCCTCAATGGGAGGAGGGTGCAATGTTGCCACTGCAACACAGACAGACACCTGCCTAAAATGTGTGAGCATTTGAGGACTCGCGCTTTTGACGGCGTCCAGGTAGTAGATGGACAGTACAGGGCAATTGAGCCTTGGGATGCAAATGATAAAGAAGAAGTTAGGGAGCATCTAAGTAACAATAGAAATTTCTTAAAGCATTGGGACAGTTATGATGTTGACGGAGAAAGACAAAATGAAATGCTTAGAGAAGCAAGGCATAGAGAGGTAGAAGAAGCCTTTGGAGTAGATGGCCAAACTGAAGCACATCATACTACTGCAGCATCACAGCAAGTTAACGAAAGCGTAACAGAAACCACCATAGAGGCCGAAGCCATGGAGACAATAGCGATCAGAAATTCCATAGTAACAGGGTCTCAAAAAGATGGGAATCAAGAAAATTTGGATGCTGTCGACGAAACAATAAATGATATTCTTCAAGATAACACTAGTTCAGAAAACATAACGAAACCGCTAAAGAAAATTAAAAGCTCACAAAGTATATCAGCAACAAAGGTATAAGGTCAACTGTCATATAGTCAAGCAATCAGTTCAAGTAAAAATCAATTACCTACAGTAAAGCCACCTCAAAGGGTCGTGACCAGGGCCCAACGGGATAGCAAACCAGCGGCTGGAAAGTTTGGCGTTAAAAGACCACCACCATCCAGCCCTCCAGAAACAGATGTTCGAAAGAAAACCCCAAATAATTCATGCTAACTCTGGCAACATTGAACATCAGGGGGCTAGGGACAAACACATTATATAAACAACATAATAAATAAACACAATATTGACATCCTACTTTTACAGGAAACTAACATTTGAACTACAGAAGAAGCAAATAAACTAGATGCATAATTAATATCGACAGTCTCAAGCTAAACATCACTCGATCAGCCCTCAAGTAAATTAACATTAGAACAGTCTTCTGTTTCCCAGGTTTTTAAAAGTGCACAACCTGAATGGTAGAAAGAGATACACACCTCACCCCCCCCCCCCCCCCACACACACACACTTCCCCCACTCAACCGGACTGGCGGATTTTTCAAGGTAGCGTGACCTCTTTGCCAAGGGTCAATTTTATGTCATGGAAAGTTTTGGAATGATGGATCAGTATGTGTACTGCAGAGACACTTCTCCCAAGGTCGTTTCTATTTCTGTCCATGGGCGGCTACAATGTGAACTTTTGACTCCTCAGCTAAGGACAAAGCACAGTAAACTAAGCAGTCAAGAGAAACCTAGTTTGCACACCTTATTTTAGTCTAGTTCTTATGCCATTTTATTTTCTCCATTTGATTATTATATATGCAATTGATGTTCATGTCTTTGATGCTGTGTAAAATCTATCAAATAAATAATTATTACTGATTTAAATGTTTAAAACAATTGAATTAATACAAAAAAAAGGGAAAAAAAAAGAGTTAAGCCATGTAGATGCTTTATCACTTTTATTCATGATTATTCATTTTTGTTTGGTATTTACTAGTCTATGTTTATTGTACAGAATGGGATGAAATCCATGCAAACTAGCTTAGATTTCTACTATTCTTCCATACGTTATACTCTTCCACCAATTCTTTTGGCAAACATGTTACAAATCAGCCACTTTTCAATTTCTGAACCAACAAGCTTTAAATTCAATGTATCTTTTGTTATCATTTTTATGTATGTCGCTATTTCTTTACTATACTCTGTACACAAATGAAACTATCTTGTAAATATCCACACAAACGGTTTGGAATGTTACTGTATTTTATTTTAAATTGGAAAATAAAAGTATTAAAAAAAAAGAATTAAAAAAAAATTCTTAAAAATGTATCAACACAGTAAACTAAGCAGTCAAGAGAAACCGAGTTTGCACACCTTATTTTAGTCTAGTTCTTATGCCATTTATTTTTCTTCCTTTGATTATTATATATGCAATTGATTTTCATGTCTTTGATGCTGTGTAAAACTATCAAATAAATTAGTATTACTGAAAAAAAAATTGTGTTGTGCAAGCAGCAGTCTGGATTAAAACCTGACTAAGTTGATTGTTATCTATGTAGCACAGCTGTAAGAATAAAACAGAATGGTTTATTTCTACACAAGAACACTTTTGTATTAGCAGATAGTAAAGTTCCCTTTCCCAACCTGACGGTCTATGAGGCATGTGAAGTAGAGTTCCCCTGTTTCAGTGAAGGGATGATGTGGTCAGACTATGTCCAGCCGCCTATACTTTCCCTGACGTGAGATAGGTACCAATCTCTCTCTCTCTTAGCAGGTATAAACGTGTATTATTAGAGAATGTTTAGCTAAACACGTTTTATTTACATGTTAACACAAGCAATAGCAAATATCACATTTCAAAATCAAACTGTCCAAATTTAATGTTAGATCTATAACCAACAATAAAAAATGCAAAAATTTTACTAGATTCAAATGAACGACTATTATCATTAACCGTTCGGACTGACCCAAAAGTCCCGAGTTTGAATCCGGGTTTAAGTCAGTAAAACGTAGGACAGCTCCCAGGTTGTCTTAGTGCTGACCACACTATCCCTTCACATGCCGAGGTCCCTGAAACAGGTATACTCTACTTCACTTTCCCCGAGTGTCTTGGGCACGAACGGGAAAAGAAGATGATGATGATAATCATAAACCGTAACTCAATCGGTTAATATTTGTTTTAAAAGTATGCTTTAATTATCAACTACACAGGAATAATCGATTCGCGATAAAGAAACAATAATTATTTTAATAATTAAAATGAAACAAAACGTTACTTGTACGCACTCTCGTCATACAGGGATAATTATCAAAGTATGGCGGCAGTCATTAGTTCCTTAGACAGTGTGTAATTAAATAAATTGATGATGTATTGGCAGAACTATAGGGTTGGAGTTTCTCAAGCACAATGAAATGTTCAGTATAATAATGAGAGAGTTATTTTTTTTCTTTCCCGAACTGCATAATTGCAGAGATCTTTAACATCAGAGTCCTGTCACCATGATAATTGGCCTGAATCGAAGAATTGATTTTTAATTATAGTTTATCATACACTAATTTTTATAAAAAATCCGGGTCGATATTTTACTAGAAATTTTGTGTATGTAAATAAAAAAAGCATTCTTGTGAATATTATAAAAACGAACAGCTGTGTTTAAGGAAAAGATTTGAAGCGATCATGTCTTTGCTTGATTCGTTGAGCGTTGGTAATATATCTGGAAGTTATATTAGAGTTACAAGGTTGATTGAGTTTTATGAAAATGGGACGGAGGATATAGCAGTCTCGTCCACACAGACTTTGATAGTCTCAACTTTTGGCGCCAGCAATCTCCTGCCTCCACGTCTGCTAGAAACCTTTATGGTGTTAAATCTCGTCTGCTCCGAGTTCATCGGCGTGCTCGGCATCATCGCCAACGTCGTCAACATCATCGTCTTCTACAAGCTGGGCTATGAAGACACCGTCAACATCAAACTGACGGCTCTAGCGGTCAGCGACATCGGGGCGCTGGTCACCAGCATGTTCTACGCGTTGGTGGTCAACCCGTGGTTCCTCAACGCTGATCTCCCCTTCCAAGCCATCGACATTATGTTCATGATAGGGTTCAACCCCCACAACTACTTCATCCGTGTGTGTGGCTTCATCACGGCCTTCGCCTCGTTCGAGAGATGTCTGTGTGTTCTTGCGCCGCTTAAAGTCAAACGCATCATCACCAAAAACGTCTCCACATTCATCGTCATCACCATCTTCCTTGTTCTTCTACTTGATCTTTTCCCAACATATTACGCCGCTTATTTAGACTGGGTATTTAACCCTCTAACAAATAAATCTATTCTTGCCGCGGTTTTTCGTGAAAATAATAAATACGTTTTTGATATATCTTACTTGATAACCGATTTGTTCCTCCCTTATCTTACTTTCATCATCATCATAACAAGCACCGTCACAATAGCGGCGACATTGAAGAAACAATCCCTCTGGCGTCAGTCTTGCAACTCTAAATCTGACAACAAACAGATCACAAAAAAAGAAAAGAGGGTCGTCATGATGCTGTCGGTGGTCGCCGTGGTTTTCATCGTGTGCCTCATCCCGCAGTCGGCGGTTCTAACCGCTTCTGGGCTGGTGCCGGAGCTGGGGGCGTACGGGCTGTACTTTGACGTGTTCCTGGTCGTCAGCTGTCTGTCGTACCTGATGGAGACCGTCAGTTCCAGCGCCAACATCGTCATCTACTACAGCATGAGCAGCAAGTACAAGGAGACCATCCACAGCTGCTTTTATTGCTTGAAACTCAACATGAGGTTCTAGATAACTGCCGTACTAAAAAAACTGATGAGGCGCTGATAATTTTAAACGATAAAGTCTTACAATGTGTTACAATTATACACAATTGATATGCACAATGGATAATACTATTTGTATCAACGAATAATGTTTAGGTACTACTTTCTTTAGTATTTGTAAGTTTTAATCTACATACGTGCATCTGTAGTGTTGATACCTGGGATATAATAGGTGACATTTTATATGTGTTAATCCAAACGGGTTATGTCCCTTTAATCATTTGATATCTAATTGGCGAGTAATTTGAGAATGAATAAAGTAATTCATGAAAGGGCAGGAGGGGGGATAATTATATAATAATAAATACATTAAAACTTTTATAATTACCAGCTTTTATAAATACATTAAAAAGAAGAAAATAATAAAAATTTTATTAAATATAAAATACTTTTTAAAAATAGAATAAATCTGCGGTTACTTTAAATATAAAAAAAAATACTTTCTTTAAAAATATTAATGTACTACTATTTATATCACTAAAATATCACTAAATATTAATTATCATACGCCGCTATTTAGTTGTTTTATTTTCTACTTTTCAGTAATTCATAATTTGTGAATTCGACAGTACCAATGCTGCCACTGAAAATATTTGCTTTAAAACACTATCAGATGTTTGTTAAGGACGATACCCCCTCCTTCCCCCACCCCCACCCCCCTTCTTCCCCCACCCCACCCCCATTGAAAGCAAACTCCTCTTAGTTAACTCTCATAATTTTAAAATCGTTTCAAACTACATTATCTGCCCCTAATAGCCGTCACTAAACCCGGCTCTACGATTGTAAACATTTAGCTTGAACCACAGCTCACCTGACTTCCTAGAGAGGAAGAGAGGGGACTGCAAGGCGCGCTTACAGCTTGTTTTCTAACTAGATTATAGCTTCTTACTCTTACCACCACTCCTAGACTTATTTCTTAATCTAAAGGTGAGACATGACATTCAGTGTAATGTTAGGGAGCTGGTTCAATAAGTTGCGGTACCACGTGATACAATACATAATGGCGGCCAAAGAATTTTAACGTGGCAACATTTTATATATCTCATGAAACGGTAAAGTCAGGGTATGGGAGATATTACCATAACGAATGTCATATAATGTCATAACATTCTGTTTAATCTCATTGAAGTGTCTGTCATGTTTTGCCTCCCATAACTACATGTTACAGTATGCAACCTATAAACATCAAGAAAATGTATTATACTCTATACAACTCTTTATATATAGCTCTTTAAGAACAAAACGGAAAAGCGTTTTACAGTGCATATTTTAATTGTGTATGGTATGGATCAGTGGCGGAACTAGAAATCAAAGGCTCCCCCGCAAAGAAAAAACCAGGGCCCCCCTATATATATATATATATATATATATATAAAATCTATATCCTAAATGAGTTATTTAGTCTACTTCATTGCAATATATAACCATTCTTTTTTTTTTTTTTTTTTTTTTTTTTTTTTCATCATTCTTTTTTAACCATTCTGAGAGAACAAACTAGAAAAAATTTAGACCAAGCTATAGTGGAGTTAAATACACTGGTAAAAAATATATAAAGACGTTAGCTTGATTCGTGAATGGTTTCTCGCGTTATGTTTATTTTTTTCATTTTCGGCTTTTATAATATCAATTTTGAAAACATTGATTTTTATAGCTATACTTTTATATAGTACGTCTTATTTAAGTAACAATTCAGAGAATCAATTGCTTTTTAATATACACAGTACAAAACTATTTAAATGAGCTTCGTGGGCATCCCTATTTTAAAGAAGGACAGTAAGTCATGCAAGTAGTGTAGTACCTTTCAAACTATAGCTCTTGTAGATTTTAAAATATTTTTCTACGCAACAATCTCTGCTATAGTAGACCTGTTTTTTTTTTGTTTTTTTTTTTTTTTACAAAACCACTTTCAAGATGCATGAAAAACATAATTTTTGAAAAAAAATTCATTGTTTTTTGGTCGGAACTGGGCCCCTAAACGTCCTGGGCCCCCCCGCATTGCGGGGTCTGGCGGTATGGTAGTTCCGCCCCTGGTATGGATCGAACCAAGCATGATGACATAAACAAAATTCTGATAAACTTGAGGGACATTTCCTTGCGTGAAATGAATCATCTTAAACCAATACAGCAATAAAGCCTGAAATATAAATACTAAACTTAAACACTGAAATAAAAGCTAGTGAGAATTTTTATTATCATTCAATTCTACACTTCAATTCTACACAATTCCCATGAATTAGTTTTATATCTTATTTCATAGCTACAACACCACAACGATATAAGCTTATGAAGTATAAAAAAAATGGAACATTTAATTATTGGCTTATTAATAGTGTTTTAGCAGCATTTGTATGATTATGATATTTATGAGTGTCAAGTTAAGCCTTTGTGGAGCAGTAGTGAGTTGGAAGCAGTTGAAATTATGTATCAAATACAAAATAATCATCGACTCACGCATCTAAAACTGTGCACAAATAATTAAAATATTTAAAATAAATTAGGCATATCCCAGCAAAAATCTTCCCTTATAGTTTTTTTTCTCTATCAACTATGTCTATTTTGTATCATTTTTCAACTAGGAACAGTAACTGACTGACTTATTTGACTTAGTTATCTTTGCTCCTTTCGGAACATAGGACCTCTACCAGTAACTGTGTCATCAATATTTTCAGACTAAAGTACTTGTCAAGAAAAACATTTATCATAAGTCTAGATTACAAAATATTAAAATCTAGAGTCATGGCGAATACATAATGCAAACACGACAGTAAACAGTGTGGACAAATAAAGTAGAATATATATTATCTTTTGTACAAGGTAAAAACAGAGCTTACTAATCAACTTATCACATAAATGGTATTACATGGGCAGCATTAGACAATAACATTTTAAGAAACGGACATGTCTGCTATATGCATTTGAATGGTATTATTAAACAGAGATATTTGTTGCATCTTTACTACACTGGAATCCCCAAGAATTAGTTTTACCATCTCCAACAGACATGGTTTGATGAGATTTTCTCCTATTGTGTGAGTTTTGCTTGGCAATTTCTAATGCGACTACATATAATACTGTGTTTTCTTGGTGAAACCTTCCTGTTCGATAAAGTCTCTGACGTTTGAAACCAGCTTCATGCCGAGGAGAGAACTCCATATCTTTTTTTGGTGTGTTCCGAATGACTTGATTTAAAATGACGTTTTAACTTTGAAGGTTGCGTAGAGTCATGACTACGAACAACAGTACACATTGTTTATTCTCTATTCCGTTGTCTGTGATGTAAGTAAAGCCGAATTTCAAATATTTTTCTACATTTTTTCCATTGCTAGGGTTTAGTCTATCAGTAAGCGACCCACAGAAAGCCCTTTGCGACCCCCTGAGGGTCGCGAACCCCAGTTTGGGAACCCATGATCTAAAGAGAATGAGTTACCTTGCGCTATTTTCAATTTTCGTATCTTTGCGGTCACTGCAAAATAAATTAACGTCTGTAAAGGTCAAAATCAGAGCAAAGGTGCATTTATATAAATAACTAGACTACCAGTTATAATTAGATAACTGTGGGCTTTGGGGGTCATCCATAAATGACATCACGTCTTTCACTTATCATAACAAATAACCCGACCCCACATTCAAAAAGACCTTTTTGTCTTTTAAAAACACCGATTTCGGATGAGCATGGGTCTGTCCACACTATCCCTTCATATGCTGACGTCACAGGTGACCTACCAACTCTACTTTACCTTCCCAGTGTCTCGCCAAGTCTCAGACTACATGTTTTTATCGTTTAAAAAAACTATTCCGGCCGAGCATGGCTCTGACCACACTATCCCTTCATATTCTGAGGACACAGAAATAGATGAACTCTACTTCACCTGCCATGTATCCCGCCAAGTTCTGATAAGCAAGTTTATCATTCACATCTAAAAGAAAAAAAACAAATTGGAAAAAAAAAATAACATGTGTCTCGAACCCATGCCTCCCTCATGGGAACCTAATACACATCATCTTAGCTAGCTAGGCTCATAGAACTACTGATATATTTTACTTTTATTCTAGATCTTTAACGTTTCCTTCCCTCGAAAGCTGATTAGTAGATTCTAGATTTAGAGAAATTTATTGTATACTAAAATAAAAATAAAAGTTGATAACTGTAAATAGTGTTGGAACCTAATAAAAATAGCAAACGGACGTATCGTTAAAGCTATAGCCAATAGAAAATTTGCTTTATAACGCGTTAAACTTTTGAATGGGCACCAAAATCTTCGACGGAAGCCGCCATTAATATTATTAAAAGTAAATAAATCATGTGACGTCACTATAAGTAAAGTCATTGTTCTGAAAATTTATAATTAATGTGGTTAATCTACCAATGAATATGTCAATACATTAATTAACGTCTTTAAATTAATTTGTGATTAACAGTTTATTTAAAAAAGAAAGCTGTTCTCTACCTAATTACGTAATGTACAGCTCTACACATAGTGCAGATTCTCTCCTGTAAACAAACGGACAAACAAAAAAAAAATTAAAAAAAAAAATTCACATAAAGAAACTTAAGTTTTAGAAGTATACTAGACTACCCGTTATCTAGGTAGATAACTGTGGGTTTCGCGGGTCATCCATAAATGACATCACGTCTGTCACTTATCATCACAAAATAACCAGACCCCACATTAAAAAACACGCCACACCTCAGAGGTTTGTGGCTTTTAAAAACACTGACTTCGGCTGAGCATAGGTTTGCCAACACAATCTCTTCATATGCGGTCAACTCTAATTCACCTGCCCAGTGTCCTCCCAACTCAGACATGTTTTTGTCTTCGAAAACACAGATTTCGGCTGAGCATGGGTCTGACCACACTATGTCTTCATATGCTGACATCACATGTGAAATTGACACCTACCCAACACTACTTCACCTGCACAGTGTTCCGCCAAGTCTCAGACAAGGTTTATTGTTAAAAAAAAAGATTTCGGCCGAGCATTGCTCTGACCACACTATCAACAAAGAAACAGGTGGACTCCACTTCACCTACCCTGTATCCTGCTAAGTTCCAATAGGCAACATTATCATTCACACCTGAAAAAAAATTGTCTCAAACCCGTGCCACCCGCATGGTAACCTAATACGCTAACCTGTTAGCTATCTATGCTCGTACAATTAAGTAGGTAATAACTTCTATATTTTACTTTTAGTTTGTGTAAGAAACAACTCGAATCGGCATTAGATCTAGATCTAGAATTATTTCAAATTAAATTATATCTTAAATTAGTTAATTCCATAGCTAAACAAAAAAGGTTTAATAAAATAATGAAGGTCTGAAATAGTTTAGTATAGAAACTAATTATTATCTAGATCTAGATAGAGTTATTTAGATTCTACGACTGGTTTGGTTAAGTCGAGATTTTGCTTTTATTAAAGAATCTGAGGAAGCCACCATTGTTGTTTTATATAGTAAATAAATCATGTGACGTCACTATTCACTATAAGTAAAGTCATTGCTCTGAACTTTAATAATTAATGTGGTTAATCTACCAATGAATAAATCAATAAATTAATTAACGTCTTTAAATTTATTTGTGATTAACAGTCTGTCTGAGAAAGAAAAATTTTCTCTACCCACATACTATTGTACAGCTCTGCACATAGTGCAGATTCTCAACTTTGACCATACTGACAAAAAAAAAATTCAAACATGTAAACAAAATTGAGTTTTGGTAGTATATAGATAATGTCATGACATTAAATGACATTAGTTATGGTATGATATCTCCCATACCCTGACTCTACCACTTCATGAGCTATATAAAAATTATACCACGATCAAATTCTTTCGCCGCCATTATGTATGTTGATCACGTGGTACCAGAATAATAAACCAGCTACCTACACTGAATGTTGTTTCTCAACTTTGGATAACAGAAAAAGATCTGGGAGTGGTTTATTTAGTGTAGGGAGCCATTTGGTCTTATCTTTTTTTTTTTGCTCTTGTACAACTTGTCAGGGGCTACATATGAGATCATAATCTTACGACCCTAGCTTAGCAATTGCCAGCTATCTACTAATTCACTTTGAAGTAGATAGTAGCATCATAGTTGTACTGTAGTGCACGAATATTTGGTATAAATATCCACTTGTCTTTGAGACACATACATAAGGTGGTTACTCGTATGTATTGATATCCACTTGTCTTTGAGTCACTTACTTAAACTTAGATTACTCATGAGTAATCTAGACCAACGTGTCTAGGAGACAAAAACTATGGCCAAGTTTTGTGTAGACCCGCGAGTCAAAGAAGGGCAGCCTCAATATACGAGATACTAGAGAATACACATTTACTGTACATAAAAACAACAAAAAAAAATACAGACCCCAAATTTGATTTCTTTGATTCGATAACCTAATTTATTTGAATAAATTTCCTGTGGAACCTTAAAAATCAAATAATAAGTAAGTAAGTAAATTTCCCTTTCAAACCTGAGGTCTATGGGGCAAGTGAGAGTTCGCTTGTTTCTTTGACCTCGGCATGTGAAAGGATAATGTAAGCAACAGTATGCCCAGCCACCTTTACTTACCCTAACGTGAGTTAGATACCCATCAGAGATGTGTGGGCTCACGGACGGTCTACTTACTTGAACCTGCATTCGATCTCGTGACTTACGGGTAAGCAGTCCAGCTCTCTACCGCTAGGCCACTCGTCCCTCACACCAAGTAGTATCTAAACATTATTTAGTCGAGACAAATAGTATTATCCTTTGTGCATATCAATTGTGTATCATTGTAACATGTTAAGTTTTTGTAGTTAAAAATTAGCAGCGCCTCATTAGGTTTATTTAGTACGGCAGTTATCTAGAGCCTCATGTTAGGTTTCAAGCAACGAAATGTGCTGTGGATGGTCTCCTTGTACTTGCTGCTCATGCTGTAGTAGATGACAATGTTGACGCTGGAACTGACGGTCTCCATCAGGTACGACAGACAGCTGACGACCAGGAACACGTCAAAGTGCACAGCAAACGCCCCCAGTCCAGCAGCGGTTAGAACCGCCGACTGCGGGATGAGGCACACAATGAAAACCACGGCGACCACCGACAGCATCATGACGACCCTCTTTTCTTTCTTTGTGATCTGTTTGTTGTCAGATTTAGAGTTGCAGGACTGGCGCCAAAGTGATTGTTTCTTCAATGTCGCCGCTATTGTGACGGTGCTTGTTATGATGATGATGAAAGTAAGATAAGGCAGGAAAAAATCGGTAATAAAGTAAGATACTTCGAAAACGAATGTATTATGTTCACGAAAAACCGCGGCGAGAATAGATCTATTTGTTAGAGGAATGAATACCCAGTCTAAATAAGCGGCGTAATAAGTTGGGAAAAGATCAAGTAGAAGAACAAAATAGATGGTGATGACGATGAATGTGGAGACGTTTTTGGTGATGAAGCGTTTGACTTTAAGCGGCGCAAGAACACACAGACATCTCTCGAACGACGCGAAGGCCGTGATGAAGCCACACACACGAATGAAGTAGTTGTGGGGGTTGAACCCTACCATGAACATAATGTCGATGGCTTGGAAGGGGAGATCAGCGTTGAGGAACCACGGGTTGACCACCAACGCGTAGAACATGCTAGTGACCAGCGCCCCGATGTCGCTGACCGCTAGAGCCGTCAGTTTGATGTTGACGGTGTCTTCATAGCCCAGCTTGTAGAAGACGATGATGTTGACGACGTTGGCAATGATGCCAAGCATGCCGATAAACTCGGAGAAGACGAGATTTAACACCATGAAGGTTTCTAGCAGACGTGGAGGCAGGAGACTACTGGCGACAAAAGTTGAGACTATCAAAGTCTGTGGGGACGAGACTGCTATATCCTCCGTCCTGTTTTTATAAAACTCATGCAACCGTGTAAATCTAATTTCACTTCCAGATATATTACCAACGCTCAATGAAGCAAGCAAAGACATGATCGCTCTAAATCTTTACCTTAAACACAGCTGTACGTTTATAATATACACAAGAATGTTTTTTTATTTACATACACAAAATTTAGAGTAAAAAATATCGACCCGGATTTTAAATAAAAATTTAGTGTATGATAAACTATAATTAAAAATCAATTCTTGGATTCTGGCCAATTATCATGATGACGGGACTATGTACAATGTAATTTTGCGAGATGGTAAAGAAAACAAACAAACAATCATTTCATTATTAGACTCTATGTTTCTTTGTGCTTGAGAAACTCACACCCTATATTCCTGCCGAGAAGACATCAATTCATTTAATTACACACAGTCTAGGGAAATAATGACTTCTGCCATTCTTTAATAATTATCCCTGTCTGTCGAGAGAGCGTACAAATAAAATTTTGTAACCTACTGTTTCATTTAAATTATTAAAATAATTATTTTCTTCTTTATCCCAAATAGATAATTCCTGCCTCGTAGACCGTCTGGTTTGGAAGGGGAACTTTACTATTTGCTAAAAGAAATTTGTTCTTGTGTAGAAATAAACCATTCTGTTTTATTCTTAGAGCTTTGTTATATAGATAACAATCAACTTAGTCAGGTTTTAATCCAGCCTGCTGTTTGCACAACACAATGAAAGTAAAAGTTTTTTTCCCTAATACTAGAACTAGTAAAATAAGTGTTTAGTTTAATGATAGAAAAGAAACACCTTTCAATACAATCCTGTTTGGGAGCGTGTCAAACACGACTTCTTGAAATCACAGATGTATAGATGAAAAACTACGTATTTTTGTAACAATGTGCTGGCTAAGTTAATTTTAATTTAAAACACGTGTTTATCAAATTAATGTAATTTGTGTGTGTAAAAAAGTAAGTTATAAAAGACACATGTACATATTCGTAGCTTCAACAGAAAATTATCTTCAATCCGATTAGAAAGATTTTCAAGGGAATAAACATAAAATTTAATTTCAAATGCGATCAACGTTTAAAAAAATGAACACAGAAAGTAAGAAAAGAAATCATTGTTAATTACTTAAATTAGTTAAATTGAAATTTATAAAGGTTTCAAACAATTATACTTTTACAAAATAATGATCTAAAATATTTAAGATAGCTACATTAAAAAAAAAACGTTCGACTTCAAATATTTAATAATTCTTTTATATTCTTTATTATATTTGTTTACATGTTTGAATAATTATTTGTTTGTTTGTTTGTCTGATTTGCTACTGGAGAGACTCTGCATCATGTGTAGAGCTGTAAAATAATATGTAGGTAGAGAACATATTTTGTTTTCAGACAGACTGTTAATTACAAATGTATTTAAAGAAGTAAATTAATTAATTGATTTATTCATTGGTAGATTAACCACATTAATTTTAAAAGTTTAGAAAAACGACTTTACTTTGAGTGAATAGTGACGTCACATTTTTTGTTTACTTTTTAGTACAATAAATGGCGGCTCCAATACAAGCTTTTGTTGCTTATTAAAATCTTTAAAGAGTTATAAAGCTAATTTTCTGTCGTCTATAACTATAACAATACGTCCGAATGATGTTTTTATTACGTTCCAACACTTATATCAATTTTCAACTGTCTTTTGCATTTAGTTTTACTATAAATTTCTCTAGCTCTACAATCTGTCCAAGAAAGTTATTTATAGATCTAGAACTAGAATCTAGGTCAAACTAAAGATTAATTAGTTAAAAACAAAATCCATTTTAAAATCATAATACATTTTTGAGTTTCTTTATTAAACTGATCTAGAATAGGTCTAATCTAGATCTAGCAAGAGTTACGCAAAAACTAGTCTTGAGCAAACCAGTCGTAGAATCTAGATAATTCTATCTAGATCTAGATAATAATGAGTTTCTATACTATACTATATCAGACCTTCATTATTTTATATAAATCTTTATTTGTTTAGCTATGGAATTTGGCTTATTTAAGATAAAATTTAAATTGACAGTTACTAGACTTAGATCTAGATCTAGATCTAGATAGGGACTATGCGCATAAATCAAGTTGATAAGGAGACTCAAAGTATTACACTATGCCATAAAAAAAACATCAGTTACGTCACGAATCTAAATAGCTAGGTTGTTAGAGTATTAGGCTTTCATGCGATTGGCTCGGGTTCTAGACACATCACGTCAATTTAAAAAAAAAAATCCATTTTTTTGGGTCGATATGAATGATAAATTTGCCTATCTGAACTTAGCGGGATACAGGGCAGGTGAAGTAGAGTTCATTTGTTTCTTTGTCCTAAGCATATGAAGGGATAGTGTGGTCAGAGACATGCTCGGCCGGAATAGTTTTTTTAAACGATAAAAACATGTTTTCTTAGACTTGGCGGGACACTGGGCAGGTGAAGTAGAGTTGAGTAGGTCACCTGTGATGTCAGTATATAAAGGGATAGTGTGGTCAGACCAATGCTCAGCCGTTATCGGTGTTTTTGAAAGATAAAAAAAAACGTCTTTTTAAATGTGGGGTGTGGTTTTTTTGTGATGATAAGTCACAGACGTGATATCTTTTTATGGATGACCCCTGAAACCCACAGTTATCTAAAGGATGAGCGGTAGTCTTGTATACTACTAAAACTCAAGTTTGTTCACATGTTTGAATATTTATTTGTTTGTTTGTCTGATTGGCTACTGGACAGAATCTGCACTATGTGTAGAGCTGTAAAATAGTATGTAGGTCGCGATTTTTTTTGGTTTTCAGACATACTGTTAATAACAAATTTATTTAAAACGTTAATTAATTAATTGATTTATTCATTGGTAGATTAACCACATTAATTATAAAAGTTTAAAAGAATGGCTTTACTTTGTCTGAATAGTGACGTCACATGTTTTGTTTACTTTTTAGTACAATAAATGGTGGCTTCAATTCAGATCTTTAACGCGTTATACATGTTATTTTCTGCTGGATATAACTTTAACAATACGTCCTTTTGCTGTTTTTATTACGTTCCAACACTTATATCAATTTTCAACTGTCTTTTTCATTTAGTTTTACAATAAATTTCTCTAGCTGTACAATCTGTCCAAGAAAGTTATTTATAGATCTAAATATCAGGTGGCCAAGAAAGTAATTTATAGATCTGGAATCTAGGTCGACCAAATTATTTTAAAATCAGAATAATTTATAGAGTTTCTTTATTAAAATTTTTAGTCCTTAAATATTTTATATAAATCTTTCCTTTTTAGCTTCACGGATCATCTAATTCAAGAATAATACAAGTGATTTATCTATCTAGGTTCTAGATCTAGATCTAGAATCTAGATTCTAGAGTTACGGAAAACTAGACTTAACCAAACCAATCGTAGAATCTAGATAATTCTATCTAGATCTGGATAATAATGAGTTTCTACACTAAACTATTTCAGACATTCATTATTTTATATAAATCTTTGTTTGTTTAGCTATGCAATTGGCTAATTTAAGATAACATTTAATTTGAAAGCTACTAAACTTAGATCTAGATCTAGATAGGGCCTATGCGCGTAAATCAAGTTGTATAAGGAGACTCAAAGTATTAAATTATATCACAAAAAAACATCAGTGACATCACAAGTCTAGACAGCTAAGTTGTTGGTGTAATAGGCTTTCATGCGGGTGGCACTGGTTCTAAACATACCACGTCAATGTTAAAAAAAAAATTGCATTTTTAGGCGGCTCACTGGGCAGATGAAGTAGAGTTGAGTAGGTCATCAGTGACGTCATATATGAAGGAATAGTGTGGTCACACCTATGCTCAGCCGAAATCAGTGTTTTTAAAAGATAAAAACTTCTTTTTGAATGTGGGGAACTGGTTATTTTGTGATGATAAGTGACAGACGTGATGCCATTTATGGATGACCCCCGAAACCCTAGTCATCCAAGAGATGACGGGTAAGTCTAGCATACTTCTAAAACTCAAGTTTGTTTACATGTTTGAATATTGTTTCTTTTTTGTTTGTTTTTTATGTCCGATTGGCTGCAGGAGAGAATCTGCCCTATGTAGGTAGAGAACACTTTTTGTTTTCAGACAGAATATTAATCACAAATTTATTTAAAGACGATAATTTATTTATCGATTTATTCATTGGTAGATTAACCACATTAATTATTAAAATTCTAAACAATGACTTTACTTAGAGTGAATAGTAGGCCCCTACGTTACATGATTTATTTTACTTTTTACGACAATAGTGGCGGCTTCCATCGAAGATTTTAGTGCTTATTTCAACAGTAAAATCGTTATAAAGATAAATTTCTTTCGGCTATTGCTTTAACGATATGTCCGTTTGCTAATTTTATTACGTTCTAAAACATATATCAATTTTCAACAGTCTTTTTCATTTAAGTATACAATACATTTCTCTAAGTCTAGAATCAAAAGATCAGCTGCCGAAGGAAGAAAAAGTTATAGATCTGGAATCTAGGTCAAACCAAAATTAATTAGCTAAAAATAGGAACAATTATAATATCACAATAAATTTTTGAGTTTTTTTATTAAACTATTTTAGTCTTTAAATATTTGGTATAAATCTTTGCTTTAGCTTCAAGGATTATCTAATTCAAGAACACAAGTGATTTATTTCTCTAGGTTCTATATCTAAAACTACGGGAAAACTCTCTTAACCAAACCAGTCGTAGAATTTAGATAACTTTATGTAGTTATAGATAATAATGAGTTTTTATACTAAACTATTTTAGAGCTTCATTCTTTTTTATAAATATTTGTTTGTTTAGCTATGGAATTGGCTAATTTGAGATACAATTTAATTTTAAATAATTCTAGATCGACGGACTATTCGCGTAAATCAAGTTTTTTACGCAGAACAAAAGTAATATATTTCAGTAAAAACATCACTTATCGTACGAACCTAGATAGCTAAGATAGTAGCGTATTTGGTTAACATGCGGGTGGTACGGGTACGAGACACATGATGTCAGTGTTATTTATTTTTTTCAATTTTTATGACAAATTTTAAAAAATATTTTTTTAGATATGAGTTATAAAGTTGCCTATATTAACTTGGCGCGATACAGGGCAGATGAAGTAGAGTTTACCTGTTTCTGTGTCCTTAGCATATGACGGGATAGTGTGGTCAGAGCTATGCTTGGCCGGAATCCCTTTTTTAAACGATAAGAACTGTTGTCTGAGACTTGGCGGGAAACTGGGCAGGTGAAGTAGAGTTGTGTAGGTCACCTGTGACGTTAGCACATGAATGGATAGTGAGGTCAGATCCATGCTTTAAAAGACAAAAATGTCTTTTTGAAGGTGGGGTCTGGTTATTTTGCGATGATAAGTGACAGACCTGATGTCATTTATGGATGACCCCAAAACCTACAGTTAACTAATGATAACGGGTAGTCTAGTTATTTATATAAATGCACCTGTGCTCTGATTTTTGACCTTTACAGACGTTAATTTATTTTGCAGTGACAGGAAAGATACGAAAATTGAATATAGCTTAAGGTAACTCATTCTCTTTTGAAGTCTAGACCAACGTGTTTAAAATGGGCAGCCTCTGTATGCAATATAGTAGAAAATACAAATTTACTGTACACAAAAACAAAAACACAATACAAGAACACAATTATAGATTGAACAAACCCCAAATTTAATTTTTTAAAAATTCTAAAACCTTATTTATTTCAAAATATTTTCTGTGGAATCTTACAAATCAAGACTACCCCTTAATCGCAGGCGTAATCTCTGACGACTCCAACAGGAATAATCGAATATTTCGGCCTTAATAAACAAGCCTATCGGTCGTTATCGCCATTTTTATATGCTTATCTCCCCTTCTGTTCTTTCATGAATTATTTTAATTCCTTCTCAAATTACTCGCCTGTTAGATATCAAATTATTTGTTTAAAGGGATATAACCCGTTTGGCTTAACACACATAGAATGTCACGAATTATGTCCCAGGTATGAATACTACAGATGCTTGTATGTTGATTATAACTTACGTATACCACAGAAAGTAGTACCTAAAAATTATTTTGTCGAGATAAATAGTGTGATCCATTGAACATATCAATTTCGTACCACTGTAATATATTCTAAGGCTGTACAGTTCAAAATTAGCAGCGCCTCATACATTTGTTTAGTATATCAGTTATCTAGAGCCTCATGTTAAGTTTCAAGCAATGAAATGTGGTGTGGATGGTCTCCTTGTACTTGCTGCTCATGCTGTAGTAGATGACGATGTTGACGGTGGAACTGACGGTCTCCATCAGGTACGACAGACAGCTGACGACCAGGAACACGTCAAAGTACACCCCGTACGCCCCCAGCTCCGGAACCAGTCCAGCAGCGGTTAGAACCGCCGACTGCGGGATGAGGCACACGATGAAAACCACGGCGACCACCGACAGCATCATGACGACTCGCTTTTCTTTCTTTGAGATCTGTTTGTTGTCAGATTTAGAGTTGCAGGACTGGCGCCAGAGGGATTGTTTCTTCAATGTCGCCGCTATTGTGACGGTGCTTGTTATGATGATGATGAAAGTAAGATAAGGCAGGAATAAATCGGTTATCAAGTAAGATATATCAAAAACGTATTTATTATTTTCTCGAAAAACCGCTGCAAGAATAGATTTATTTGTTAGAGGGTTGAATACCCAGTCTAAATAAGCGGCGTAATAAGTTGGGAATAAATCAAGTAGAAGAACAAAATAGATGGTGATGACGATGAATGTGGAGACGTTTTTGGTGATGATGCGTTTGACTTTAAGCGGCGCAAGAACACACAGACATCTCTCGAACGACGCGAAGGCCGTGATGAAGCCACACACACGAATGAAGTAGTTGTGGGGGTTGAACGCCAGCATGGCCATTATGTCGATGGCTTGGAAGGGGAGATCAGCGTTGAGGAACCACGGGTTGACCACCAACGCGTAGAACATGCTAGTGACCAGCGCCCCGATGTCGCTGACCGCTAGAGCCGTCAGTTTGATGTTGACGGTGTCTTCATAGCCCAGCTTGTAGAAGACGATGATATTGACGACGTTGGCGATGATGCCGAGCACGCCGATGAACTCGGAGCAGACGAGATTTAACACCATGAAGGTTTCTAGCAGACGTGGAGGCAGGAGACTGCTGGCGCCTAAAGTAGAGACTATCAAAGTCTGTGGGGACGAGACTGCTATATCCTCCGTCCTATTTTCATGAAACTCATGTAACCGTCTAATTCTAATATAACTTCTAGATATATTCCCAGCACTAATCGAAGCAAGCAAACACATGATCGTTCTAAATATTCTCCATTCACAATGCTGCACGTTGTTATAACACAACAATACTTTTTTATTTACATACACAACAATTAGAATGAAAATATCAACCCAGATTTTTAAAAATTACTTTGTAATAAACTATAATTAAAAATAAATTTTTCGACTTTGGCCAATTATCAAGATGACAGGACTTTGTTATTAAAAACTCTGTAATTTTGACATCTGGGAAAGAAAAAAATACAACAATTTCATTATTAGACTGAATATTTCTTTGTGCTTAAGAAACTCCAAGCCTTTACTTCTGTCGAGACAACATCAATTCATTTAATTACACACAGTCTAGGGGACTCATGACTGCTGCCATACTTTGATAATTATACGTGTATGTTTTGAGAGCGTACAAATACATTCCGCAACCTGAATTTAAATTATTAAAATAATTATTGTCTTCTTTATCATGAGTAGATAACTCCTGTCTAGTTGCTAATTAAAGCATAATTTTAAAACAAATTATAACCGTTTGACTTACAGTTAATGATTATCATCATCATCTTCTAATCCCGACTGTGCCCAAGACACATGGGGAAGATGAAATAGAGTACATCTGTTTCAGGGACCTCGGCATGTGAAGGGATAGTGTGGTCATCACTATGCCCAGCCGGGAGATTGGTGGACTCAGGAAAGTTCTGCTGACTTGACCCCGGATGCGACTTTCGGGTTAGTCCCCACGGTTAATGATACTAGTCATTATTGCGACTTCATTTGAATCTAGTAACAGTTTAGCATTTCTTACTGTTGGTTATAGATCTAACATTAGTTTTCGACAATTCGATTTCGAAATGTGATATTTGCTATAGCTTGTGTTAACATGTAAATAAAACGTGTTTAGCTAACCATTCTCTAATAATACATGTTTATACCTGCTAAGAGAGGGAGAGAGATAGATAGATAGATAGAGAGAGAGAGAAGGAGAGAGAGAGCTAGATTACTAACCCGTAAGTCTCGAAGTAAAATCCGGGTTCAAGTCTGCAGAACGTCCTTCATTCAAGGCCAGCTGGTACCTAACTCACGTCAGGGAAAGTGTAGGCAGCTGGGCATAGTGCTGACTACACCATCTCTTCACAGAAACAGGTGAACTCTACTTCAAATGCCTCATAGACCGTCATGTTTGGATGGGGAACTTTACTATTTGCTAAAACAAAAATGTCATTGAGTAGAAATAAACCATCCTGTTTTATTCTTACAGCTGTGTTATATAGATAACAATCAACTTAGTCAGGTTTTAATCCAGCCTGCTGTTTGCACAACACAATGAAAGTAAAAGTTTTTTTTTTCTAATACTAGAACTAGTAAAATAAGTGTTTAGTTTATTGATAGAAAAGAAACACTTTTGAATACAATCCTGGTTTGGAGCGTATAAAATATGACTTCTTGAAATCACAAGTGTGTGAATGAAAGAATTGCGTATTTTTGTCACAATGTGCTGGTTAAGTTAATTTTAATTTAAAACGCGTGTTTATCAAATTATTGTACATTTTGGTGTGAAAATAGTACGATGTAAAAGACGCAAGATGTAACTTTATTAGCAGCTTAAACAGAGAATTATCTCTCATATGTACATAAACGATTTTCAAGGGAATAAACATAAATTGTAATTTCAAAAGTGATCAACGTTTAATTAACACAAAATGTAAGAAGAGAAATCGTTGTTAATTACTTCAATTAGATACATTTAAATTTAGGTATGTTTCAAACAGTAATATTTCTGCAAAAAAATAAATTAAAATATTTAAGATAGCTAAATAAAACAAAAACGCCCGACTCTAAAAAACTTCTAAAAATTCTTTTATATTCAGAATTGGTGTTAGATGGTTGATAAGTTAAGTTAACTGTATTATGTAATACCGATTTGGCTTCCTTATTATTTAGGGATACAGAAATTTTGAAAAGTTGCAGGCAGAACAATACTTCTAGACCAGGGGCCGGCGACCTTTTGAGATGGAAGAGCCAAAAGTTACAATTTAAATTATCTCCCATTTTTTAAAGAGCCACTAACATTTTTTATTTCAATATTATGGTATTTGATTAGGATTTGGTATGAAAAATATTTATTCATAAAAAACATACGCATGTTTTGCACAAAACATAATAGAGTATTTAACTAACTCTGCTAGGATAACACAATAAAATTATATATAACTATATCCCTATTCCTATCCAATTTAGAAGTTAATAACTAAAAAACCATGTCACTCAAGTCAAATTAATGCACACTGACACATAAGAAAATGTCTACTGAATAAAATAAAATTAATAAATTTAAAATATTTGGGAAAAAATGTGCACTTCGGTAGTAGAAAGCATGTAACTACTGCCACGGGGCTGGCCACAGCACAGTTGTAGAACTGGGTCTAGTACCCAAGCGGCTGTCAGCTGTCTGTATACGCTCTACTCCACCAATTCTTAGTGTTTTTATCTTGTTTAAAGCTGTTTTTACAGTATAATATTTTTTATGAATTATGAAAATAAAAAAAATATAATCATTATGGAACTGGCGAGCCGCATCCTGACATCAAAAGAGCCGCATGCTGCTCGCGAGCCGCAGGTTGCCGACCCCTGTTCTAGACACAGCAGCCTACAATAAAGATATCAAACATAGTATACATACACTATAATACTAAAGTGCGTAATACAGTGATCATTTAAATAGAATCACACAAAATGCACATAGAAAAATCCATAACCGAACACTATGCCAACTGAGAAATGAAAGAATACAAACACTAACACTTTTAAATTTTGATGTATTTCGTGGAAAAAGTTTTGCAACAATGTACATATATTCATTCTTTGTTTGGAATTGACTACCCAATCGACACTAACGTCTATAAATGATCGATCTAAAGAGAATGAATTACCTTACGTTATTTTCAATTGCGTATATTTCCGATCACTGCAAAATAGATGAGGGTCTTTAAAGGTCATAAGCAAAGCAAAGGTGCATTTATATAAATAATAACTTGAATAAAAAGCTGCAATAAGGCATTTAAATATAAATAAATAAATAATTTTATATATATATATATATATATATATATATATATATATATATATATATATATATATATATATATATATATAGCCTATATATATATATATATATATAGCCTATATATATATATATATATATATATATAAAATGCGCTCGCGTGTGTGTTTGTTTAATGAAGCCAGTTCAGATCTAGCCTATGATATTCGGTGACTGACACGTACCAGCAAGACAAGTTGTTCATTCAGATGTCGGCTTTTACCAAACGCTTCCTTGTGTTCTAAAAATAGGCACAGTTACCGCCATGCCGAGACTGACTCCGTGAGATGGCAGTAGAGATTTGATCAGAGACTGATCCCCACCCTCCCCGTCCCACTCTGTGAGATGGCAGTCGAGATTTGATCTAAGCAGACGACAGCAAGCCATGTTTTCACACGGATGGCAGACACGATAACACGTCACCTGTCGTCTCGTTATGCGTCATTTAACTCATCAAATTGTATCTATTCTAATTCCTGAAAATTGGCGAATTGATTAATTTTTTGTTGTTGAAACGGTAAGTAGAAAAATAGACATATATCGCACAAAAAGTGCATCTAAACTTGATGATCTTGAATTATTTCAAGTTGATTTGTATCTGTTATGTAGGCTACTTGTTACTGGGGACTTTGACTTAGTCCTCTTTGCTCCTTATAGAACATAGGGTCTCAACCATTTCCTTCAATTTAATCCGATCCCCGGCTATTAATTTTGCCGTCTCACAAGACATCCCTGTTGGCTTCAGTTCTTCGAGACTCTGCCAACAGGTCTAAGTTACTGGGGAAGGTGTGGTCGAATAGTAGAGAGTTTGGTTAATATGTCGTAGGTCTCGTGTTCAGATCTCGACTCGGACTTGTGACTGTAGGACGTACATGAGTCCACACAGGTCTGACACACGTTGGGTAAAGTAAAGGCGGCTGGACATAGTGCTGACCACAACATCCATATCACCAAGTATACGGGGCTATGTCCAGACGGCTAGTCGATAAGCAAATGTGGGGAAGGGATTTAAAGTCGTTATAAGACAATTTGAAGTGGTTGGAGAGAGTGAGCTAATACATACAGTACAGAAGTGTAGGTAGGGAGCTAAGACATATAGTACATACAGGTGGGTGGGTAGCTAAGACATATAGTATAGACAGGTGGGTGGGGAGGAGAGGTCTTACCTTTAGTACAGGTAGACGGATGGGTCCTGCTCGAGGCCGTTTAGTTAAATTGTTTTCACGCTTGGGTGGCTATAGCGTTCACGTCATCCAGCGTCAGTCAGCGCACATAAACCTTCACGTAAGTGAACGTATATAAACAGGCTGGGTTGCTCGGGTAGGAGGCTAGTTAACAGATATTGGGTTCTGCTAGTGTCAAGTCAGACTCCTATAGAAATGTAGATACATTTATAATTATATTCATATATATATATATGTATATATATATATATATATATATATATATATATATATATATATATATATATATATATATATATATATAGGTATATGTATATTTGTATATTTTATTTCTATCTTTGAATTTATTTTACAGTGACAATAATGTTGAAACTTGCCATGATGCTGAGCGTTATAATACTGCAGATACAATTAGGCTTATGTGAGTACACATTCTAATTTGGGAAAGTGATAGTCTCTAGGATTAGAATAGAGTTCAGATTAGGATTAAAACAAGTTAAAGTTAATATGTGTGATGGAATTATGGTTTGGTTTAAGGATAAGGTTATGATTAGGGCAAAGGTTAGATTTAAGGTTGGGATTTGAGATATTGGAATAGAGAGGAATAGTAATAGGAGTACATGTATTCGAAAGAGTCTGTGGGTTATTCCTAATTATGGGTGATAGATAACAGGGCAAACACCCTGTTTACATGCCACCATCTACTGTCACTAGTGTAGATCACAGATAATTGGAAGAATCGAGAGAAGTAGTGCGTATTTCCAAGGAATTCTATTGACAATTCTAGTGCGCACAATTCTTACTTAATAACTAAGGAGAATTAGTGCACATAAACGGAACATGCACATGCATTTACAATTAGGTAAGAAGAAAACATTTTAGGTGATCTAGAGCGACATACTTGTAACAAAGATGAAATAGTTGTTTTGAGTTAAAGACTGCGGTAAACTTCATGACAACTTGAAATTATCTTCTATAGTGTGACTTTAAATTTATTTTAATAGTCTATATCTGTTCACGTTATAACAAGGAATATTGGGTGACCCATACATTTATTTTAATAGTCTATATCTGTATAACGTTATAAAAAGGAATATTGGGTGACCCAAAAATTATTGTTTTTTTAAAACAAAAATCTACTTTCCCACCTCTTCGCGCATCATAACAGTTAGACTCAAACTCACCACGCAATAATCACACATCATAACAGATAGACAGACACATAACATGCAATAATCACACATCAAAACAAAAAGGCCCGACCCTCTCGAAATTCCAAGCAAAAAACCAACCAGGTTAAACATAAAACACAAATTATCTTGTTTATGAAACAAAAGTACATGTAAGTGTGTTAAAATTTGTGTTACAAATGCAATGCTATGTAATACCATACACGTAATGTGTCGCTATATCTACCCCCAGTTCAAACAGAGGGCTACACCGACCCCTGCAACCAACCATGTTATCGAGTACTTGCGCCTGTGTGTGGGAGTGACGGACAGACGTACATGAACTACTGCAAGTTGGCAATCACAGCCTGTCAGTACCCTGAGCGGAACCTCACTGTTGTGAAAAAAGGAAGTTGTTGAAGTTCTCATTGTACCAGTCACATGACATTGTTGTAGTGTCTGTAGAATAAAACAACAGCTACTTGCAATATGAATGAACTATATACATTCTTTAATTAAATAATATGTAATAATATTTTGTTTCTTTATTTTTTTTTTCATATAATTAGTGAAAATCTAAAACACGAACTCAGAGTATAGTTCAATGTTGTCGATTACACTTTGTTATATAAATACTAGCCGCATACCCGTGCCCTCTTGCTCGTCCGCGGAATTTGCATTCACATTTTTTTCATTACAGTGAGTTGAATTTCTTTTTGAATTACCTCCCCTGACAACATTATAAAAGATTTTAATTAATTTTTTTCGACCCTACTGTTATTACAATGTATCCAAGTTTTCTAAGAATCTAATCGAAAATATTATTTGACATTGATCCGTTTAATATATTTTAGTAATGTGCATTTACTTAATATTTTCTTGACGTTATTCAAAAGAGTAAAAACATTGTGAACTATAAAAAAACATTTTAGTCGTTATATAAGCAAACCCTTCTCGCATTTTTATAAAAATGCAATGCAATATAAAAACACTGCATGGTGCGATGTTTACTTTTACGATTTAAAAATTTTTGGCTATGACGGAATGACTGACACACTACCAGCAGAGTTTTTTTTATAGAATAGTTAGAAATAAAGCTTTAGACAATACATCGTCGTTATCATCATCAACATCAACATCGTCATCATCATTATTATCAACACTGCCCGTTACCCCTACTGGGGTAAGGACTACCAACCAATGATTTCTAGAGTTCTCTGTCCTGTGCCATTTTCTCAGCCTGACTCCAGGTGTAGCCCGTCTGTAATTAGGAACAATTAACATAAGCTATTGTTTCACAGTTTAAAATATTTGGTTGTAAATTCAATCGCGTTTTTTAAAATCTTTACCAAAATTACAAGATTTGACGAACATGTGTGACATGTTAAAAATACAAACGAATGTGAATTCTACACAGTGTTGAGTGAATAAGTAACTTGTTGAATATAAAAAAAAATATTTAAAATGTGAAACTGACACCTGTATATTCAACAAGTAAAAAGGATCACAAAACAATATAACTTAATTAACTTACAGCTGTGGTCAATACAATGTAACATTTTTTGCCAATGAAGAAAAGCATATTTTATTTACGTTACGAACAGCTGTACAAATCGTAATTGAAGAACACAACTGTTAACGTTTTCTTTTCATTACGAATTTGAATTTAAAGAGAAACTTTCGAGCACAAGATCACACTAGGTCAGGGTATTGTTGTGGCAAGAAATTATTACCTAAGCTTGACGTTCTAGAGTACTTCCTCGACAGGTGAGAAAATGTTTATATATATATATATATATATATATATCTATATATATATATCTATATATATATATATATATATATATATATATATATATATATATATATATATATATATATATATAGATATATATATATATATAGATATATATGCTTTTGTGTTCCCGAGAAATATGGTGCTGTTATTATTGAGACAGCTTGGTATTGCTGACACTGAATTGTCTATTTTGAAATGTAATCACTTAAATTGAATGCTATGGTTAAAGCTTAGTCGTATTATCTGCGTATGTCTTGTTTGTTTAAGTCTATTCTGAACTTGTACAATTAGTTTTTGACACATAATGTTATATAGATTTTCCAATGTGATACAAACATATTTTTCTAGATTCAACATACCTAACTAATAGTCAAGTTGGATATATAATGAAAGTAAACTCAAATATATTTAAAAATAAAATAAATTTCTTTAACAATCTATTAATTTTATTATTTTGATAATATTTGTAGTAATAGTTTATTTAATTTTATAAATTGAATACATTTTATAATACTTCTAAATACTCCGTCACGCTTGAAGCATAGCTTTAACCCCCCCCCCCCCATCTGGTTGAAGAATCCGATTGACAGCATCTGTCCCACGTGATCACCCCCAGGTAATCAGACCAGCTTAAGTGACGTGGGTAAGGTAGGGGGGGGGCGGGCAAGGTGACCTCGGTTAACGACATTACAAAAAACGTTTGTCACACTATTTAAGTAAAGTGAAAGGCATATAAAATTGTAAGTAAAATGACGCTAATCTTTCAGTGGCGATAGTGTGGTTAGCCCTATGCCCAGCAGTCCTTTCTTTTCCTAATTTAAGTCAGGGAATCCTACGGAGTTGAGTCAAGGATCCAAACTCAAATTTTCAATTCCAACAATGCAAAAATTTGAGGCAAGTTTTTTTTTAGTTGCATCACGTGATACTCCCAAGGGTAAACAAAACGCATGACATTGTCGACATTAATGTTGTTAGCTAAACCACATGTAAAATATTTAGCATACGACCAACCAGAACGAATGTAGACGGAGCCATAAAATAGCTTTCAAGAAAAATTAAAATTTTATTACCTTATAATGTCGAATATATTACATTAATAAATTCTGCTTGAGTCTACCGCTTGTTATTTGTAACATAAAAATAAATGTAAGTAAGCAAATGGAAAGGTGCTTTTTTCACGCAGACAAAATGTATTATTAGGAAGGAATTTACCTTGGATGTGATGGAGTGAAGGGTGGGAGGGGGGGGGGGGTTGCGTTATAAAACGTTAAAGGGGAGGAATTTCAAAACTGTCAAGGGCACGGCTCCCTAAGTGCACTTAAATCCAATTTTGTTTTTACTGTTTGATGGATACACATAGATGGCCTGCTTAAGTTTGTAAGGCTTGACTGACTCTACAGCTGTTAGGCTTTGAACGACTGTAAACGTTGTATGTATATATCAAATATTATTATGTTACATACTATTAATTAAGTATATATATATATATATATATATATATCTATATATATATATATATATATATATATATATATATATATATATATATATATATATATATACATACTTATATATATATATACATACACACATATATATATATATATATATATATATATATATATATATATATATATATATATATATATATATATATATATACATACTTATATATATATATACATACATATATATATATATATATATATATATATATATATATATATATATATATATATATCTTTCTATATATACATATATATATATATATATATATATATATATATATATATATATATATATATATGTGTATGTATATATATATGTGTATGTATATATATATATATATATATATATATATATATATATATATATATATATATATATATATATATATATATATATATATATATATATATATATATATATATATATATATATATATATATATATATATATATATATATGTATATATATATGTATATATATATATATATATATATATATATATATATATATATAAATATATATATATATATATATATATATATATATATATATATATATATATATATATATATATATATATATATATATATATATATGTTTATCCTTAGTGCAAATGATGTTGAAACTAATCCCATTGATGTTTGTTGGGTCCTTGCTGTTCTGCAATGCAGTTTGTATGTATACATTTTTTCATGAAATAAGTCGTTTTATAATATAAATATATGGTAATTAGGAGCTCGAGAACAGTAATTACCGTTACCAATTATTTCCACAAGAATTACTTTCCCCACTACCCCAATACAAAAAAAAAAATCTCCGAGGTTAATTAATAATTATCCCCTTGAATTTCCATTCTTCATAATTTAACTCTAACATGGATAATGATATTGATAAATATAAATATAGGGATACAGGTACGGGTAGTGGTATGGGTCAGTTAAGTTTAGTGACATTTAGTTGGATATTGATAGGGACATGGATGGAGGAAATGTATGGCTACTATATGTATTCTAAAGCAGCGAACATATTCCCAAAGGAGGCTGATAAGATCGATTGATAGAGGGGAGATTACTATGACACAGTGTCTCTGAGGGAGGCTACAGATCATTGTTTCTTCCAGACTTTTTTCTCCGGGGGGGCACTTGAAATTTTCGGGGGGTGGGGGGGGGGCGGTAGACTTTTTTTGGGGGGGGGTGGGGGCGGACACTGTTAAAAGAATATATTTTCTATATAAATTATATAAATTTCATTTCGTTCGGGGGGGGGGGGGGGAGGGCGGTAAATAAAATTCGGGGGGGGGGGACTATTCAGAATGGTGGGAGGGAGGGGGTTACGAGTGTGCTATACCCATGGGCATTTCTCACACACTTTTGTTCAATTGTAATAATTAGAATGTACGTTAATTATCATATTCGGGGTTAATTAAAAGGCGGGGATTTGACGGCCATAAATATATGTTGTATCAATCATAAATAAATATTTGAATTATTTAAAAATATTTACATGCAGATATGTAGCACAACACGCTTATCTGTGTAGTTAACATCGGGTTACATATCAGTAAATCTTGTTGGTACTGACATTTCCTGTTCACGTTTCGCTTTTTGTATATCTCCATGCTATCGATTTAAATCGCTTTATTTTGCTACACTGCATGTGATGTTTAGATAGACATCGACAACTATATTGGGTTGGATTTTATGGCTTTTATGAACCATAAAATATTTATGTTTTGGGATTTTACGGCCTCGAGATTTACCCCCCATGGGGAGAGACTTTAGATCCCCCCCCATCCGAGGCACTAGAGATTTGTATGCGATTTACGTATGTGACATATCATGCGGATCGTATTATACCGAACGCTAAATATTAGGTAAGGAAACATGTATCATACGCCTGGCTTTATTAAAAAAAAGACTAATTGTGGATTTCTTAATGGAGATTTTTAATCTTATGGCTACGTTATTGTTATGATAACATTTAGCAAAATGGGTACATTATGTTTTATCAAGAATAAGCTAGAGTTAGGATTAGTTAGGATTAGTTTACCATAGCGACATTTATAAAAATGTCTAATATTCGTGCCATTATTCCTCAGTTCAATAGAGCTATTTAAGTTTATTTCAAATAACTTATATCTGTCTATTAGTTGGATGGTAGTGTGCACGACTGCTAACCCGATAGACTCGAGTTTGATACCGGACTCGAGTCCTTAGGACATTGCCTGAGTTCACCTTGTATTCGTGGGTAGCAGTGTTTCCTCCAGACTTTTTTCTCCGGGATGGGGGGGGGGCACTTGAAATTTTCGGGGGGGGGGGGGGGGAGGGTAGACTTTCTTCGGGGGGGGGCGGACACTGTTAAAAGTATATATTTTCTATATAAATTATATAAATTTCATTTCGTTCTAGGGGCGGTAGAATTTTTTCGCCCCCCCCCCCCCCCCCCCCGAAGAGATGCCTGGAAGAAACTCTGTTGGGTACCTGACACACTTTAGGTAAATTAATGAAGGCTAGACATAGAACTGACCAAACTCTACCATTACATAGTTCGCATAAGTAGTTGACACAAAATTATTAACTCCATTTCACCTATTGACCCCTCCCCCCTCGTAAAAAGGGTAATGCATGTTATAGTGAGTTCACAGTTGCAGGCTAAGTGTTACTGTTTAACCCCGCAGGCGGTGACCCCTGCGACAGGGCCTGTTACAGGGACCTCTCCCTCGTCTGCGGGAGTGACGGGCAGACGTACAGGAACGTCTGCTACCTGTCCATCCAAGCGTGTCGATATCCGGAGCTAAACATCAAGGTTGTGAAGAAAGGAATGTGTTAAGCTGAAACATCAGGAGCTAAACATCACAGCTGTGAAGAGAGGAATGAGCTTAGTTTAAGAGAAATCTTCACTCAATGCCTATTACAAGAAATAAAAAAAATATTTAAATATCAGTCGTGTTTACGTTTTGTCTTACAATACATGTATTGCTGTAGTGAAGATGTATTTGATACTTTCTCGTACAAGCTGTTTACAGAAAGTATCGTAATCGTGCAGAAAATAATCGAAACATTTTGTTTTGACAAAATCTGCCCTGACTACAGAATAAAATTACGTGTTGTTCCTTTGTTCGTCTGTTCAGTAAGGTGGACGAAATAGCATAAATACGTTGAAAATTCTAAACAGAGGCTTCTTTCAACGTTAGAGCGATTTCTAAATATCGATGTTATCTCAACCTTACATGCCTTTTCTGTACCCATAATCACAAAAAGTGCCATGCACATGTTACTGTAATACAACTATCCATTAGAAGGTTTTATTTTATTTTAAAAATTATCCAATTTCAAACACAAGAGTTACGTTAAAACAAATTTAAAATGAATAAATCACACTTTTAATTTACACGTCTACATACTTAAAAATTAGGAGAATATAGTAAATTTTTTTTAAATTCCAAGATTAGCTCTCTTTACGTGTGTTGGTTTATTTATTTAAGGATAACCGTAAGCAAGGGATATAATCAGCCATAGGGTGAACGAATTACAACCCGTGTTTGTCTACCTTTTCAGCCCAAAAAAAAAAAAAAAAAAAAACAATAATGGATATTGGAAATGAGAAAAAAAATGGTAGATTAAAACAAACATAAATTTATTTAGTATTGAATAGTGTGCTGCGTATGCCTAGCTCGGCGTTTTAAAAAAAATGGGATTTAAAACATAAATATATTTGGTTAGAACGTTAAAAGTTAGTAGATGTATAATAATAGACACATGATAAACTATAAAGGAAGATAATGTAATGTAATGTTTCCGATTCAAAAGTTTATGAGTTGCTTCCCATTTCCTATTTAAAACGCTTGGTAAGCTGAAATAAACAAGGTATGTTATGTAACAAAGGCAGTAGTAAAATATTCCGTTAATAAAGTTCAGAAACGGTCATTGAAAAAACAAACTACATCTGCCTTGGATTTCACCTTAAAATTTAATGATTAGGGAATTGATAACGAAAAAAAAAAACAACAAAAAAAGAAACTCATACGTTTTAACTTATCTATATAAATGATGTGTGTTGCAATCGTGCATAAATCAAGTAGATTAAAAGATTTGAAGCCTTTAACAATAGTAATAAAAGAGGTTTAGAAAACTTGAAAGCTTACCTGTCCATAATTAATGTGAAATGAAAAATTCGGATTGAAAAATGTGTAAGCGCATACGTTCATAATTAAAATGTATTGAAAGATTTGTAAGCTTACGTCTTAAACTGAAACTATTTTGATATTGATATTTTTATGGCCATTACAATGGGAATGTTAAGATTTCGCTTTTTAGATGAATCCACATTTTTTTGATGAACATACAACAAATAAATATAGATAAATAATTTAGATATTGCCTAAAGCTTGACAGAGAGGACGAAACATTTCGTGGTGGAATCTGACAAATGTTGTTCGCATTGGGCATGCCATAACGTACGGTAACACCATTAGATTTAAATCAGAAGTCTCTGTCTACTTAATGGCTCTTCTGTTACAGCGATCATTCTAATCTCTGAACTCTGATCATCATTTGTAATAAACCAAAGCACCCATTAACCCCTGCATTAGCAGCAGCGTGACCAAGTACGGTGATTAATTGACGACCATCCAATGCACGATAATCGATACATCAGCTCATTCGTGAATTATTGATGTGTTAAAATGCACTATAAGTATCTGCAGGTTAAGCATCACTTATCCACAGTTACTTTGTTTCGTGTTGATTCCAACGCTACAACAGCGCTGTTTCTACGCACTAAATCACCGTTGTGTTGTTGATGCATGTGTACATCGGTCAGCTCGTCTGTGCCACATCACATGTTCTATTTTACTTGTGTTATAGCAAGCCTTTACATAGATTTACATTACAAGTTTCACATGTGCGTAGTTTTAGCATGCCTTTACAGATTAACATTTCAAGGTTCAGATGTGCGTAACATTCCCCGTAAAAACATGCTCGATTTTAAGAGTAAATAATTAAATAAACACTACAAAGTTTAAATAAAATGATAGTTAATATCGAATATGTTTTAATAGGCTAAATATGTATGTTTATGTTTACTTTGATGGTGTGTAAAATTTAATGTCTAAAACTTTGGGAAATGCGCCTTTAAGAGTTAAGTAATAGTAAGCTAACTTCATCGGATTCCTAGTTATGAATTGTGTATTTTCCAATTCGCCTGAACAGTCACCTATTCAACATATCCCAGAAATAGTTATCTACGTCATCTTGACCATCAAGGTCACCTGGGGTGAGGTCATCTCTATCCTGGGTATCGCTGGTAACGTGCTGAACGTGCTGGTGTTTGTCAGGCAGGGGTTCAAGGACACGGTCAACATAACCTTGGTAGCTCTAGCGGTCAGTGACCTCGGGGCGCTGGTCAGTCTCCAAGTCTTCAACGTCCTGGTCAATCCCTGGTTAAACTGTGAGGACATCGACTTCTCCCCCATAGACATATCTGATGTGGTGTCATTCACCCCACACAACTACTTCATCAGGGTGTGTGGATTTACCACAGCATTCGCCACTTTTGAAAAATGTCTCTGCGTAGTTCTGCCTTTAAAATTTAAAGCTTACATTACGAAAAACTTGGTGCTTGGTGTTAACATCACCATCTACATCATCACCTTACTGAACGTATTCCCCGTCTACTACACTACTTACCTAGACTGGGTATTCACCCCTGAGAGAAACAAGTCAATTCTCCAAGTCGTTTTTAACCAAAACAGAGAAGGTGTTTTTCGTGTTTCGTATTTCATCACCGATCTCTTCATTCCTTATTTGCAATTCATCATCATCATCATCTGTACCGTCATCACCACGATCAAACTACAACAACGTCTACTTTGGAGATCTAACAATACAAGTTTTTCAACACGGGAACAGGTATCTAAAAAAGAAACAAAAGTTATCAAAATGTTATCAACAGTGGCAGCTATTTTCGTCGTCAGTCTCCTGCCCCAGACAGGGATACTCACTGCTGTGGGGGTGGTGCGGGGGTTGAGCGTCCACGGGACTCACTTCGATATCACCCTGGTGATGTTCTGTGTGTCTTGCCTACTCGAGATCATCAACTCTAGCGTCAGTGTCATTGTGTACTATAACATGAGCACCAAATATAGGCGAACTTTCAAACAACTCAAACGTGGAGTACGTTTAATATACAATTAGTAAGATGTTAATTGCAGATCAGTGAAAAAAGCAATATTCCTGAATGTTAATGTTGGTTGTATCATGATATTTGAACGTTATATGTAAATACAGTTAAACAATATTGTCCTTGTTGAGAGATAATAATTTTGCTAGACGGGATCCGAACCCACGACATCACTCAGACCCGAATCTTTTGCCTGTCAAGTATAATGGTAGAAGTTTTAACTTTACGACCAATTTGCTTACCATTATGATACGTTTCTCTTCACCAACTTGCCTAGACCATACACAATTTTATAAAAGCTGAAATAAATTAAAAAGTAACCTTTATTAAAAGAATAAAATGTATCTCAATAATTGATACAAAGTGTTTTATGTTTTATTACCATTGAATGTTTATTGAGCGTGTAAAGTGGTATTCTATGAAATGATGTCTACATGAAAAAAAACCACCAATAACACCGTGTGTGAAAACACATGAACATTTAAATTTTTTAGACAAACTTGGATAATATATCACGGTCTGCTGTAGGTAGAGATTTTTTTACGTTTATGAATGTGTGTGTATGTGTGTCTATTTGTGATTGTGTGGGCAAAGAGTTAGAATTGAGTATGAGCGTTAGAGTGCCGTGTATATATAGGTGTCGGGGGGGGGGGGGGGGCTTATTTTTCATAATTACAGTAGTGTACAAAATTTGAAAGCTTATCCGTTCATAATTAAACTGGGATGAAACCTACTTTGTTGAATTATTGAAAATATGGCGTGAATGCTTTTTATATGATCAATACATTATTTATAATATTCAGATTTTGCCTTAGGGACAAATCCAAAAAAAACATTTAGTGAATACACAACAAATTAAAATTAAAATGAATTCAGACATTTGCTTAATCTTTTCCGAGAAATTTTCTAAATGCCACATTTATTGTTCTATTTACATACGCTAAAATTTAAAGTAAAACCATCTAATGTTAATCAATTGTTTATTGAACGGTTTTTGTGTTGCACGGCATGAATCTAATCTCTGAATTCTGATTGTCTACTGTATTAAACCAAAGCACCCATTAACCGCTGCATTCACATCCACGTCAAATGCCGTGATTCATTTACAAACATTCTAATGCACAATAATCAAGTATCAGCACATTAGTTAACTATTGATATTTCTAATTGCAGGATATATGTCTGTATGAAAAGCTTCACATGGTTCTAAATATTTTTTTCCTCGCTTTATTCCTACAATAATCCAACCGCAGCTACATTAGTTTTTTTTTTTTACAAAATAAACATAAAGGCGGAAAAAAAAATATTTCCAGTCCTGGTACACCGGCGTTGCGGGATCTGGCGGTATTATAGGACTGGTCAAGCAGCAAAGCTGTTTCCTTCCACAAAATAATGGCTGAGTTGTTGATCCATGTGTATCAGTTATTCACAAGTTCATTTTTCTGTTCTAAATAAATCAAATCTCAATCCAACTTGAAAAATCTATTTTTATCATTCAGATTTAAATAGCCTAATTTAAGATGCCAAAATTACAGAGCCCTGATTTAAGAACCGAAATATAAAAGCCAGATTTAAATAACCAGATTTATGTACCTCAGTTTAAAAAGTCAAACTTATAAAGCCAGATTTATATAGCCCGAAAAAGCTCTGATCACGGGATAAAAAAGGGTGTCAAAGTTCCTGACTAATCTACATTTTATGATGTTCAAGTGTAAAATAAAATAAAATAAAATAAATATAATAATAAGCTTTTAAATGCACTGAAAATAAGAAAATAAAACTAAATTACTTTCTAAAAAAAATTGTGTCTCTAAAATATGTAAAAGATCTCATGAGCAACCTAACCTTTTATTAAAGAAAGCGAATTTGTTTAATTTTTCAAATTTTCAGTGCATTTAAAAACTTGTCGATAGAAATGGTTTTTTATATTTGTTTTATTTTCTACTCTCGAGTTATTTCGAATTTATGAATTCGACACGACTAAAATTAGTTGCTTCAAAACACCATTAATAAATCTGAAATATCTAAAAGATGACTATGTGCCCGTCAAAAGCAGCCGTCATTGACCAAAATTAACAGACGACAGCAAGCTGAAAAAGAGGATATTTTTAAATCTTTCTACCTCCCCTAATTTTTAAATAGTTTTTAAAAACTTTATTATCTGCCCCTAACAGTTTTCAACAACTCAAAACGGCTTTACAATTGTAAATGATCCACAGCTCACCAGACTGGTCAGATGATAGCGTCTAGCCAGTTATCTCCCCTTCTTTATTGAATATAGTAATCTATCGAATGATCGCTAGCATTTAATATTGCTTTTTACTCTTGGTTTCGAAAGAGTTTAATTAATTCTAAGAACTTTTTAACATCTAATAACATGTTTTAAAAAAGAAGATATTTGTTCATTGTCCCCGATGACGATGAAAGCTGGAAAATTCGAACGCAATCGCTTCATTATAAGGTGGTAAACATTGAACTACAAGATTTTCCACAAAAACACAAAAGAACGTTGCGAACTTAGTAAATGCTTTTAATTATAACGGTTTAAATGAGTCCCATGCGCTCGTATTATCGATAATTGTCGCGATTAAGTGGATATCCAATACACTCAACAACACATCGAGTAATTTGTTACTTAATAATGTAAATAAATATTGCCTAAATGTCTGCTTAAATAGCAGCCCATGCTATGAGTTACTTTCAATTTATGATAGTGGACATGTAGCAGTAAATGGGTTACGTGAATTTATACTGTGCTATTTGGATACTTCAGCTTTCAATGGTTACTCCACGCAATTTAGTAGTAACTGTTGACATGTTTGTGATTCATCGGATGCTCTATTAATTTCAGCTGTTTCTCGAGAATCTATAAGATCACAAAAAGATGAGATATTGATATATGTATCTGCATACTATGTTACTATTAAAAGAATTAATAAAAAATAAACGCAAGTAGGCCTATATAATGGAAAATGTGCGACATTTTTTATCTTAGGTAAACAAGAGATGTACCTTGTCTTACTTAATAGCGTATGTGCGTTTATACATAAAATATATTGGTACATGTATAATTTAGTACAGTTTAAGTATAACAACTGAACTATATTCTGATAACAAACTGTATTACATTTTTGTAGTGCAGTTAAAAATTTACATATGGAGAGAGTGTTATAATATATAACAGATATTTCTCATTATGGATAATTTCACGTTGACCACGATGTTTTCAACGTCAACAGTGACCTTGACCCAGCATATCCCAGAACTGGTTCTGTACGTCATCTTGGTCATCAAGGTCACCTTGGGTGAGGTCATCTCTATCCTAGGTATCGCTGGTAACGTGCTCAACGTGCTGGTGTTGGTCAGGCAGGGGTTCAAGGACACGGTCAACATATCCTTGGTAGCTCTAGCGGTCAGTGACCTCGGGGCGCTGGTCAGTCTCCAAGTCTTCAACGTCCTGGTCAACCCCTGGTTAAACTGTGAGGACATCGACTTCTCCCCCATAGACATATCTGTTATGGTTTCGTTCACTCCGCACAACTACTTCATCAGGGTGTGTGGATTTACCACAGCATTCGCCACTTTTGAAAAATGTCTCTGCGTAGTTCTGCCTTTAAAAATTAAAGCTTACATTACGAAAAACTTCTTCCCTGAGAGAAACAAGTCAATTCTCCAAGTCGTTTTTAACCAAAATAGAGAGCGCGTTTTTCGTGTTTCATATTTCATTACCGATCTCTTCATCCCTTACCTGCAATTTATCATTATCATCGTCTGTACCGTCATCACCTCGATCAAACTACAACAACGTCTACATTTGAGATCTAACAATACAAGTTTTTCAACACGGGAACAGATATCTAAAAAAGAAACAAAAGTTATCAAAATGTTATCAACAGTGGCAGTTATTTTCGTCGTCAGTCTCCTGCCCCAGACAGGGATACTCACTGCTGTGGGGGTGGTGCGGGGGTTGAGCGTCCACGGGACTCACTTCGACATCACCCTGGTGATGTTTTGTGTGTCTTGCCTACTGGAGATCATCAACTCTAGCGTCAGCGTCATTGTGTACTATAACATGAGCACCAAATATAGGCGAACTTGCAAACAACTTAAATGTGGATTACGGCTAATATACAAATAGTAAGATGTTAAATGCAGATCAGTGAAAAAAGCAATATTCCTGAATGTTAATTTTGGTTGTATCATGATATTTGAACGTTATATGTAAATAAAGTTAAACAATATTGTCCTTGTTGAGAGATAATAGTTTAGCTAGACAGGATCCGAACCCACGACATCACTCAGACCCGAATCTTTTGCCTGTCAAGTATAAGGGTAGAAGTTTTAACACTCCGACCACTTGGCTTACCATTATGATACGTTTCTCTTCACCAACTTGCCTAGACCATACACAATTTTATAAAAGCTGAAATAAATTAAAAAATAACCTTTATTAAAAGAATAAAATGTATCTCAATAATTGATACAAAGTGTTTTATGTTTTATTACCATTGAATGTTTATTGAGCGTGTAAAGTGGTATTCTATGAAATGATGTCTACATGAAAAAAAAACACCAATAACACCGTGTGTGAAAACACATGAACATTTAAATTTTTTAGACAAACTTGGATAATATATCACGGTCTGCTGTAGGTAGAGATTTTTTTACGTTTATGAATGTGTGTGTATGTGTGTCTATTTGTGATTGTGTGGGCAAAGAGTTAGAATTGAGTATGAGCGTTAGAGTGCCGTGTATGTATAGGTGGCGGGGAGGGGGGCTTATTTTTCATAATAACATAGAGTACAAAATTTGAAAGCTTATCCGTTCATAATTAAACTTGGATGAAACCTACTTTGTTGAATTATTGAAAATATGGCGTGAATGCTTTTTATATGATCAATACATTATTTATAATATTCAGATTTTGCCTTAGGGACAAATCCAAAAAAAACATTTAGTGAATACACAACAAATTAAAATTAAAATGAATTCAGACATTTGCTTAATCTTTTCCGAGAAATTTTCTAAATGCCACATTTATTGTTCTATTTACATACGCTAAAATTTAAAGTAAAACCATCTAATGTTAATCAATTGTTTATTGAACGGTTTTTGTGTTGCACGGCATGAATCTAATCTCTGAATTCTGATTGTCTACTGTATTAAACCAAAGCACCCATTAACCGCTGCATTCACATCCACGTCAAATGCCGTGATTCATTTACAAACATTCTAATGCACAATAATCAAGTATCAGCACATTAGTTAACTATTGATATTTCTAATTGCAGGATATATGTCTGTATGAAAAGCTTCACATGGTTCTAAATATTTTTTTCCTCGCTTTATTCCTACAATAATCCAACCGCAGCTACATTAGTTTTTTTTTTTTACAAAATAAACATAAAGGCGGAAAAAAAAATATTTCCAGTCCTGGTACACCGGCGTTGCGGGATCTGGCGGTATTATAGGACTGGTCAAGCAGCAAAGCTGTTTCCTTCCACAAAATAATGGCTGAGTTGTTGATCCATGTGTATCAGTTATTCACAAGTTCATTTTTCTGTTCTAAATAAATCAAATCTCAATCCAACTTGAAAAATCTATTTTTATCATTCAGATTTAAATAGCCTAATTTAAGATGCCAAAATTACAGAGCCCTGATTTAAGAACCGAAATATAAAAGCCAGATTTAAATAACCAGATTTATGTACCTCAGTTTAAAAAGTCAAACTTATAAAGCCAGATTTATATAGCCCGAAAAAGCTCTGATCACGGGATAAAAAAGGGTGTCAAAGTTCCTGACTAATCTACATTTTATGATGTTCAAGTGTAAAATAAAATAAAATAAAATAAATATAATAATAAGCTTTTAAATGCACTGAAAATAAGAAAATAAAACTAAATTACTTTCTAAAAAAAATTGTGTCTCTAAAATATGTAAAAGATCTCATGAGCAACCTAACCTTTTATTAAAGAAAGCGAATTTGTTTAATTTTTCAAATTTTCAGTGCATTTAAAAACTTGTCGATAGAAATGGTTTTTTATATTTGTTTTATTTTCTACTCTCGAGTTATTTCGAATTTATGAATTCGACACGACTAAAATTAGTTGCTTTAAAACACCATTAAAAAATCTGAAATATCTAAAAGATGACTATGTGCCCGTCAAAAGCAGCCGTCATTGACCAAAAATAACAGACGACAGCAAGCTGAAAAAGAGGATATTTTTAAATCTTTCTACCTCCCCTAATTTTTAAATAGTTTTTAAAAACTTTATTATCTGCCCCTAACAGTTTTCAATAACTCAAAACGGCTTTACAATTGTAAATGATCCACAGCTCACCAGACTGGTCAGATGATAGCGTCTAGCCAGTTATCTCCCCTTCTTTATTGAATATAGTAATCTATCGAATGATCGCTAGCATTTAATATTGCTTTTTACTCTTGGTTTCGAAAGAGTTTAATTAATTCTAAGAACTTTTTAACATCTAATAACATGTTTTAAAAAAGAAGATATTTGTTCATTGTCCCCGATGACGATGAAAGCTGGAAAATTCGAACGCAATCGCTTCATTATAAGGTGGTAAACATTGAACTACAAGATTTTCCACAAAAACACAAAAGAACGTTGCGAACTTAGTAAATGCTTTTAATTATAACGGTTTAAATGAGTCCCATGCGCTCGTATTATCGATAATTGTCGCGATTAAGTGGATATCCAATACACTCAACAACACATCGAGTAATTTGTTACTTAATAATGTAAATAAATATTGCCTAAATGTCTGCTTAAATAGCAGCCCATGCTATGAGTTACTTTCAATTTATGATAGTGGACATGTAGCAGTAAATGGGTTACGTGAATTTATACTGTGCTATTTGGATACTTCAGCTTTCAATGGTTACTCCACGCAATTTAGTAGTAACTGTTGACATGTTTGTGATTCATCGGATGCTCTATTAATTTCAGCTGTTTCTCGAGAATCTATAAGATCACAAAAAGATGAGATATTGATATATGTATCTGCATACTATGTTACTATTAAAAGAATTAATAAAAAATAAACGCAAGTAGGCCTATATAATGGAAAATGTGCGACATTTTTTATCTTAGGTAAACAAGAGATGTACCTTGTCTTACTTAATAGCGTATGTGCGTTTATACATAAAATATATTGGTACATGTATAATTTAGTACAGTTTAAGTATAACAACTGAACTATATTCTGATAACAAACTGTATTACATTTTTGTAGTGCAGTTAAAAATTTACATATGGAGAGAGTGTTATAATATATAACAGATATTTCTCATTATGGATAATTTCACGTTGACCACGATGTTTTCAACGTCAACAGTGACCTTGACCCAGCATATCCCAGAACTGGTTCTGTACGTCATCTTGGTCATCAAGGTCACCTTGGGTGAGGTCATCTCTATCCTAGGTATCGCTGGTAACGTGCTCAACGTGCTGGTGTTGGTCAGGCAGGGGTTCAAGGACACGGTCAACATATCCTTGGTAGCTCTAGCGGTCAGTGACCTCGGGGCGCTGGTCAGTCTCCAAGTCTTCAACGTCCTGGTCAACCCCTGGTTAAACTGTGAGGACATCGACTTCTCCCCCATAGACATATCTGTTATGGTTTCGTTCACTCCGCACAACTACTTCATCAGGGTGTGTGGATTTACCACAGCATTCGCCACTTTTGAAAAATGTCTCTGCGTAGTTCTGCCTTTAAAAATTAAAGCTTACATTACGAAAAACTTCTTCCCTGAGAGAAACAAGTCAATTCTCCAAGTCGTTTTTAACCAAAATAGAGAGCGCGTTTTTCGTGTTTCATATTTCATTACCGATCTCTTCATCCCTTACCTGCAATTTATCATTATCATCGTCTGTACCGTCATCACCTCGATCAAACTACAACAACGTCTACATTGGAGATCTAACAATACAAGTTTTTCAACACGGGAACAGATATCTAAAAAAGAAACAAAAGTTATCAAAATGTTATCAACAGTGGCAGTTATTTTCGTCGTCAGTCTCCTCCCCCAGACAGGGATACTCACTGCTGTGGGGGTGGTGCGGGGGCTGAGCGTCCACGGGACTCACTTCGACATCACCCTGGTGATGTTCTGTGTGTCTTGCCTACTGGAGATCATCAACTCTAGCGTCAGCGTCATTGTGTACTATAACATGAGCACCAAATATAGGCAAACCTTCAAACAACTTAAATGTGGAGTACGTCTAATATACAAATAGTAATATGTTAAATGCAGATCAGTGAAAAAAGCAATATTCCTGAATGTTAATTTTGGTTGTATCATGATATTTGAACGTTATATGTAAATACAGTTAAACAATATTGTCCTTGTTGAGAGATAATAATTTAACTAGACGGGACCCGAACCCACGACATCACTCAGACCCGAATCTTTTGCCTGTCAAGTATAATGGTAGAAGTTTTAACACTCCGACCACTTGGCTTACCATTATGATACGTTTCTCATCACCAACTTACCTAGACCATACACAATTTTATAAAAGCTAAAATAAATTAAAAAATAACCTTTATTAAAATAATAAAATGTATCTCAATAATTGATACAAAGTGTTTTATGTTTTATTACCATTGAATGTTTATTGAGCGTGTAAAGTGGTATTCTATGAAATGATGTCTACATGAAAAAAAAACACCAATAACACCGTGTGTGAAAACACATGAACATTTAAATTTTTTAGACAAACTTGGATAATATATCACGGTCTGCTGTAGGTAGAGATTTTTTTACGTTTATGAATGTGTGTGTATGTGTGTCTATTTGTGATTGTGTGGGCAAAGAGTTAGAATTGAGTATGAGCGTTAGAGTGCCGTGTATGTATAGGTGGCGGGGAGGGGGGCTTATTTTTCATAATAACATAGAGTACAAAATTTGAAAGCTTATCCGTTCATAATTAAACTTGGATGAAACCTACTTTGTTGAATTATTGAAAATATGGCGTGAATGCTTTTTATATGATCAATACATTATTTATAATATTCAGATTTTGCCTTAGGGACAAATCCAAAAAAAACATTTAGTGAATACACAACAAATTAAAATTAAAATGAATTCAGACATTTGCTTAATCTTTTCCGAGAAATTTTCTAAATGCCACATTTATTGTTCTATTTACATACGCTAAAATTTAAAGTAAAACCATCTAATGTTAATCAATTGTTTATTGAACGGTTTTTGTGTTGCACGGCATGAATCTAATCTCTGAATTCTGATTGTCTACTGTATTAAACCAAAGCACCCATTAACCGCTGCATTCACATCCACGTCAAATGCCGTGATTCATTTACAAACATTCTAATGCACAATAATCAAGTATCAGCACATTAGTTAACTATTGATATTTCTAATTGCAGGATATATGTCTGTATGAAAAGCTTCACATGGTTCTAAATATTTTTTTCCTCGCTTTATTCCTACAATAATCCAACCGCAGCTACATTAGTTTTTTTTTTTTTACAAAATAAACATAAAGGCGGAAAAAAAAATATTTCCAGTCCTGGTACACCGGCGTTGCGGGATCTGGCGGTATTATAGGACTGGTCAAGCAGCAAAGCTGTTTCCTTCCACAAAATAATGGCTGAGTTGTTGATCCATGTGTATCAGTTATTCACAAGTTCATTTTTCTGTTCTAAATAAATCAAATCTCAATCCAACTTGAAAAATCTATTTTTATCATTCAGATTTAAATAGCCTAATTTAAGATGCCAAAATTACAGAGCCCTGATTTAAGAACCGAAATATAAAAGCCAGATTTAAATAACCAGATTTATGTACCTCAGTTTAAAAAGTCAAACTTATAAAGCCAGATTTATATAGCCCGAAAAAGCTCTGATCACGGGATAAAAAAGGGTGTCAAAGTTCCTGACTAATCTACATTTTATGATGTTCAAGTGTAAAATAAAATAAAATAAAATAAATATAATAATAAGCATTTAAATGCACTGAAAATAAGAAAATAAAACTAAATTACTTTCTAAAAAAAATTGTGTCTCTAAAATATGTAAAAGATCTCATGAGCAACCTAACCTTTTATTAAAGAAAGCGAATTTGTTTAATTTTTCAAATTTTCAGTGCATTTAAAAACTTGTCGATAGAAATGGTTTTTTATATTTGTTTTATTTTCTACTCTCGAGTTATTTCGAATTTATGAATTCGACACGACTAAAATTAGTTGCTTTAAAACACCATTAAAAAATCTGAAATATCTAAAAGATGACTATGTGCCCGTCAAAAGCAGCCGTCATTGACCAAAATTAACAGACGACAGCAAGCTGAAAAAGAGGATATTTTTAAATCTTTCTACCTCCCCTAATTTTTAAATAGTTTTTAAAAACTTTATTATCTGCCCCTAACAGTTTTCAATAACTCAAAACGGCTTTACAATTGTAAATGATCCACAGCTCACCAGACTGGTCAGATGATAGCGTCTAGCCAGTTATCTCCCCTTCTTTATTGAATATAGTAATCTATCGAATGATCGCTAGCATTTAATATTGCTTTTTACTCTTGGTTTCGAAAGAGTTTAATTAATTCTAAGAACTTTTTAACATCTAATAACATGTTTTAAAAAAGAAGATATTTGTTCATTGTCCCCGATGACGATGAAAGCTGGAAAATTCGAACGCAATCGCTTCATTATAAGGTGGTAAACATTGAACTACAAGATTTTCCACAAAAACACAAAAGAACGTTGCGAACTTAGTAAATGCTTTTAATTATAACGGTTTAAATGAGTCCCATGCGCTCGTATTATCGATAATTGTCGCGATTAAGTGGATATCCAATACACTCAACAACACATCGAGTAATTTGTTACTTAATAATGTAAATAAATATTGCCTAAATGTCTGCTTAAATAGCAGCCCATGCTATGAGTTACTTTCAATTTATGATAGTGGACATGTAGCAGTAAATGGGTTACGTGAATTTATACTGTGCTATTTGGATACTTCAGCTTTCAATGGTTATTCCACGCAATTTAGTAGTAACTGTTGACATGTTTGTGATTCATCGGATGCTCTATTAATTTCAGCTGTTTCTCGAGAATCTATAAGATCACAAAAAGATGAGATATTGATATATGTATCTGCATACTATGTTACTATTAAAAGAATTAATAAAAAATAAACGCAAGTAGGCCTATATAATGGAAAATGTGCGACATTTTTTATCTTAGGTAAACAAGAGATGTACCTTGTCTTACTTAATAGCGTATGTGCGTTTATACATAAAATATATTGGTACATGTATAATTTAGTACAGTTTAAGTATAACAACTGAACTATATTCTGATAACAAACTGTATTACATTTTTGTAGTGCAGTTAAAAATTTACATATGGAGAGAGTGTTATAATATATAACAGATATTTCTCATTATGGATAATTTCACGTTGACCACGATGTTTTCAACGTCAACAGTGACCTTGACCCAGCATATCCCAGAACTGGTTCTGTACGTCATCTTGGTCATCAAGGTCACCTTGGGTGAGGTCATCTCTATCCTAGGTATCGCTGGTAACGTGCTCAACGTGCTGGTGTTGGTCAGGCAGGGGTTCAAGGACACGGTCAACATATCCTTGGTAGCTCTAGCGGTCAGTGACCTCGGGGCGCTGGTCAGTCTCCAAGTCTTCAACGTCCTGGTCAACCCCTGGTTAAACTGTGAGGACATCGACTTCTCCCCCATAGACATATCTGTTATGGTTTCGTTCACTCCGCACAACTACTTCATCAGGGTGTGTGGATTTACCACAGCATTCGCCACTTTTGAAAAATGTCTCTGCGTAGTTCTGCCTTTAAAAATTAAAGCTTACATTACGAAAAACTTCTTCCCTGAGAGAAACAAGTCAATTCTCCAAGTCGTTTTTAACCAAAATAGAGAGCGCGTTTTTCGTGTTTCATATTTCATTACCGATCTCTTCATCCCTTACCTGCAATTTATCATTATCATCGTCTGCACCGTCATCACCACGATGAAACTACAACAACGTCTACATTGGAGATCTAACAATACACGTTTTTCAACACGGGAACGGATATCTAAAAAGGAAACAAAAGTTATCAAAATGTTATCAACAGTGGCAGTTATTTTCGTCGTCAGTCTCCTCCCCCAGACGGGGATACTCACTGCTGTGGGGGTGGTGCGGGGGTTGAGCGTCCACGGGACTCACTTCGACATCACCCTGGTGATGTTTTGTGTGTCTTATCTACTGGAGATCATCAACTCTAGCGTCAGCGTCATTGTGTACTATAACATGAGCACCAAATATAGGCGAACATTCAAACAACTTAAATGTGGAGTACGTCTAATATACAAATAGTAAGATGTTAATTGCAGATCAGTGAAAAAAGCAATATTCCTGAATGTTAATTTTGGTTGTATCATGATATTTGAACGTTATATGTAAATACAGTTAAACAATATTGTCCTTGTTGAGAGATAATAGTTTAGCTAGACAGGATCCGAACCCACGACATCAATCAGACCCGAATCTTTTGCCTGTCAAGTATAATGGTAGAAGTTTTAACACTCCGACCACTTGGCTTACCATTATGATACGTTTCTCTTCACCAACTTGCCTAGACCATACACAATTTTATAAAAGCTGAAATAAATTTAAAAAAATAACCTTTATTAAAAGAATAAAATGTATCTCAATAATTGATACAACGTGTTTTATGTTTTATTACCATTGAATGTTTATTGAGCGTGTAAAGTGGTGTTCTATGATTTGATGTCTACATGAAAAAAACATCAATAACACGTGTGTGAAAACACATGAACATTTAAAATTATAAGACAAACTTGGATAATATATCACGGTCTTCTGTAGGTAGAGTTTTTTTTTACGTTTATGAATGTGTGTGTATGTGTGATTGTGTGGGCAAAGAGTTAGAATTAAGTATGAGCGTTAGAGTGCCGTGTATGTATAGGTGTCGGGGGGGGGGGGCTTATTTTTCATAATTACAGTAGTGTACAAAATTTGAAAGCTTATCCGTTCATAATTAAACTGGGATGAAACCTACATTGTTGAATTATTGAAAAGATGACGTGAATGCTTTTTGTATGATCAATACATTATTTATAATATTCAGATTTTGCTTGATTGATAAATCCAAAAATCATTTAGTGAATACACAACAAATTAAAAAATAATATGAATTCAAACATTGGCTTAATCTTTGCCGAGAAATTTTCTAAATGCCACATTTATTGTTCTATTTACATAGGCTAAAATTTACGGTAAAACCATCTGATGTTAATCAATTGTTTATTGAACGGTTTTTGTGTTGCACGGCATGAATCTAATCTCTGAATTCTGATTGTCTACTGTATTAAACCAAAGCACCCATTAACCGCTGCATTCACATCCACGTCAAATGCCGTGATTCATTTACAAACATTCTAATGCACAATAATCAAGTATCAGCACATTAGTTAACTATTGATATTTCTAATTGCAGGATATATGTCTGTATGGAAAGCTTCACATGGTTCTAAATATTTTTCCCTCTCCTTATTCCTAAGATAATCCAACCGCAGCTACATTTTTTTTTACTAAAAATAAACATAAAGGCGAAAATATTTTAAAAAATATAAAAATTCCAGTCCTGGTACACCGGCCTTGCGTGATCTGGCGATATAATAGTTGCGGTCAAGCAGCAAAGCTGTTTCCTTGCACAAAATAATGGCTGAGTTGTTGATCCATGTGTATCAGTTATTCATCAGTTCATTCTTCTATTCTAAATAAATCAAATCTCAATCCAACTTGAAAAATCCATTTTTATCACTCAGATTTAAATAGCTTAATTTAAAATGCCAAAATTACAGAGCCCTGATTTAAGAACCGAAATATAAAAGCCAGATTTAAATAACCAGATTTATGTACCTCAGTTTAAAAAGTCAAAATTATAAAGCCAGATTTATATAGCCCGAAAAAGCTCTGATCATGGGATAAAAAGGGGTGTCAAAGTTCCTGACTAATCTACATTTTATGATGTTCAAGTGTAAAATAAAATAAAATAAAATAAATATAGCAATAAGCATTTAAATGCACTGAAAATAAGAAAATAAAACTAAATTACTTTAAAAAAAATTGTGTCTCTAAAATATGTAAAAGATCTCATGAGCAACCAAACGTTTTATTAAAGAAAGCGAATTTGTTTAATTTTTCTAATTTTCAGTGCATTTAAAAGCTTGTCGATAGAAATCTTTTTTAATATTTGTTTTTTTTTTCTACTTTTGAGTGATTTCAAATTTATGAATGCGACACGACTAAAATTAGTTGCTTTAAAACACCATTAAAAAAGCTGAAATATCTAAAAGATAACTATGTGCCCGTGAAAAGCAGCCGTCATAGACCAAAAATAACAGACGACAGCAAGCTGAAAAAAGGATATTTTTTAATCTTTCTACCTCTCCTCAGTTTCAAATAGTTTTTTAAAAACTTTATTATCTGCCCCTAACAGTTTTCAATAACTCAAAACGGCTTTACAATTGTAAATGATCCACAGCTCAACAGACTGGTCTGATGATAGCGTCTAGCCAGTTATCTCCCCTTCTTTATTGAATATAGTAATCTATCGAATGATCGCTAGCATTTAATATTGCTTTTTCCTCTTGGTTTCGAAAGAGTTTAATTAATTCTAAGAACTTTTTAACATCTAATGACATTTAAAAAAAGAATATATTTATGTATTGTCCTCGATGACGATGAAAGCTGGAAAATTCGAACGCAATCGCTTCATTATAAGGTGGTAAACATTGAACTACAAGATTTTCCACAAAAACACAAAAGAACGTTGCGAACTTAGTAAATGCTTTTAATTATAACGGTTTAAATGAGTCCCATGCGCTCGTATTATCGATAATTGTCGCGATTAAGTGGATATCCAATACACTCAACAACACATCGAGTAATTTGTTACTTAATAATGTAAATAAATATTGCCTAAATGTCTGCTTAAATAGCAGCCCATGCTATGAGTTACTTTCAATTTATGATAGTGGACATGTAGCAGTAAATGGGTTACGTGAATTTATACTGTGCTATTGGATACTTCAGCTTTCAATGGTTACTCTACGCAATTTAGTAGTAACTGTTGACATGTTTGTGATTCATCGGATGCTCTATTAATTTCAGCTGTTTCTAGAGAATCTATAAGATCACAAAAGATGGGATATTGATATCTGTATCTGCAACATTAAAAGAATTAATAAAAAAATAAACACAAGTAGGCCTATATAATGCAAAATGTACGACATTTTTTATCTTAGGTAAACAAGATATGTACCTTGTCTTACTTAATAGCGTATGTGCGTTTATACATGGAATATATTGGTGCATGTATAATTTAGTACATTTTAAGTATAACAACTGAACTATATTCTGATAACAAACACTGTATTACATTTTTTGTGGTGCAGTTAAAAATTTACATATGGAAAGAGTGTTATACAACTAAATATCAGATATTTCTCATTATGGATAATTTCACGTTCACCACGATATTTTCAACGTCAACAGTGACCTTGACCCAGCATATCCCAGAACTAGTTCTATACGTCATCTTGACCATCAAGGTCACTTTGGGTGAGGTCATCTCCATCCTGGGTATCGCTGGTAACGTGCTCAACGTCCTTGTGTTTGTCAGGCAGGGGTTCAAGGACACGGTCAACATAACCTTGGTAGCTCTAGCGGTCAGTGACCTCGGGGCGCTGGTCAGTCTCCAAGTCTTCAACGTCCTGGTCAACCCCTGGTTAAACTGTGAGGACATCAACTTCTCCCCCATAGACATATCTGTTGTGGTGTCATTCACCCCGCACAATTACTTCATCAGGGTGTGTGGATTTACCACAGCTTTCGCCACATTTGAAAAATGTCTCTGCGTAGCTCTGCCACTTAAATTTAAAGCTTACATTACGAAAAACGTCGTTCTTGGTGTTAACATCACCATCTACATCATCACCTTACTGAACGTGTTCCCCGTCTACTACACTACTTACCTAGACTGGGTGTTCTCCCCTGAGAGAAACAAGTCAATTCTCCAAGTCGTTTTTAACCAAAACAGAGAGCGCGTTTTTCGTGTTTCGTATTTCATTACCGATCTCTTCATCCCTTACCTGCAATTCATCATCATCATCATATGTACCGTCATCACCACGATCAAACTACAACAACGTCTACATTGGAGATCTAACAATACAAGTTTTTCAACACGGGAACAGATATCTAAAAAGGAAGCAAAAGTTATCAAAATGTTATCAACAGTGGCAGTTATTTTCGTCGTCAGTCTCCTCCCCCAGACGGGGATACTTACTGCTGTGGGGGTGGTGCGGGGGTTGAGCGTCCACGGGACTCACTTCGACATCACCCTGGTGATGTTTTGTGTGTCTTACCTATTGGAGATCATCAACTCTAGCGTCAGCGTCATTGTGTACTATAACATGAGCACCAAATATAGGCGAACTTGCAAACAACTCAAATGTGGAGTACGTTTAATAAACAAATAGTAAGATGTTAATTGCAGATCAGTGAAAAAAACTGTATTCCTGAATGTTAATTATTTTAATCTACGTTGATTGTATCATGCAATTTCTACGTGATATGTACAGTTAAACAATATTGTCCTTGTTGAAAGAGAATAGTTTAGACGGCATCCGAGTATTCGACATCACCCTGAGACGAATCATCTCGCCTGTCAAGTATAAGGGCAAATACATTGGGCGTGTAAAGTGGAGTTCTATAACGTAACAATACCTGTAAAATAAATCAGTAACAACGTGTGTGAAATACATGAGCATTTACAAAGTAACGAATACAGTTTGGACAATCTATCGCGGTATGCTGTAGGTTGAGGGTTTTATGTGTGTGTATGTGTGCGTATGTGGTATTATGTGGGCAAAGAGTTAGAATTAAGTATGAGCGTGAGACTGTTGTGTGTGTGTGTATTGGTGTGTGGGGGTGGGGGTGGAGAGGGAGAGGGAGCTTATGATTCATAATTACAGTGGATTACGAGATTTGAAATTAAAGGTTATAATTAAAGGTTTATTACAAGTTTTTACAGCTTATCTGTTAAAAATTAAAGTGGGATGAAATATTTGAAAGCTTCCATTGTTGAATAATTGAAATTTTGGTTTTTGTTTGATCAATACATACTTTATAATATTCAGATTTTGTCTTTGGAATAAATTACAAAATCATTTAGTGAATAAACAGCAATTTAAAATTAAAATGAATTCAGACACATTTATTGCTCCATTAACATAGTCCAAAATGTTCGGTAAGACCATTTTATGTCAATCAGCAGTCCATGAAATGGCTCCTGTGTTACACTGGATCAATCTAATTTCTAAATTCTGATTGTCTATTGCATTAAAACAAAGCACCCCATTAACTACTGCATTCACATCCACGCCAATCGCCGTGATAAATTGACGAACATCTAATTGACAATAATTAATACATTAGTCTATTACTAAATTATCGATGTGTTTAATTGCAAAAAATGTCGGCATGAAAAACATAATAGGGTTCAAAAACTTTATTTCTCATCTTCATTCCAACGCCGCTGCAACACAGTGGCGAAACTAGAAATAAAAAGCCCCCTCCCCCCACAATTTCGAGGCCCGGTCGAACAATGTGTGAACGTGTTACATGCTCCCATTTGGCTGTCGAGGGGGAGTGAAAAGTCACGAAATGCATTCAAATTTGAAGTTTTACCAATTTTTTGAAACTACATTTTGTGTGGTGGTTTTTAAATGTTTTAAGGAAGAAAGTGTTGTAACCACTGTAGAATTAAAATAATCCGACCGCACCTACATTATTTTTTTTACAAAGCAAGCGCAAAGGCGAAAATATAAAAATAAAAACAAAAAAAGACAAGAAAAATTATGGTTGGCCGTGGGGCCCCTAAACGTCCTGGGCCTCCTGCGTTGCACGGCCTGAAGGTATAGTAGTTCCGCCCTTGCTGCTAAGCTGTTTCGCTGAACAAATGAACGCTAAGTTGTTGATGCATGTTTTCCAGTTTTTCAAAAGTGCATTCTTCTGTGCTTGGAATCTCACTGACTGTTAAAGATGCCAGTCGTTAAGGTCCTGGTCAGCACAGGATAACACACGAGAACATCGACTTCTCACCCATCGTCATATTTGATGAGGTTTCATTCATTGAACCGGCGTCTCTACACATAACATAACACTTAGATCACGACTAGACTACTGCAACAACGCGAGTGTACCATTTATTAATCAACCCGCACATCTGTCGTGTTAGATCAAACACTTCACTCCTACACATGGTTCCACTTGATTCAATGCCAATAGGTTTCACTTGATTCAATGCCAATAGGTTTCACTTGATTCAATGCGAATAGGCAGTGCCTATATTTTTTATTTCAGCCTAAAGAGCGTTATCTCACTATTATTTTTAATTTAAAAAAGACGATAAATCAATACTTTAAATTTTTTTTATTGTATGTACATTTATACTAAGTATACAATAGGGCTTTTAAGTCTACGGTCTCGACATCTACTAGCTGCATAGTACGAAAACGAGAAGTTGTGACCTACTTACAAGCCCTATATAGGTCTATATTTAAAGGATTAACAATTCTGGTATACTCTCTGCATATCTGGCAACATAGCTTACGCCAAAATATATAGGTAATGTCTATCCACTGGTCCTCTCAGCTGTGTGGATAGAGTAGGCCTGAGACAATGGTAAAATGTGGTCTTCTCGACTTGCTACACAGACATTGTCCCTTCAACTGGTTGGAGAAGGTAGGCCTGATACATTCGGACTTGCTGTTCTTCTTCTTCTTCTTCGTTCTTAATTATTAGTGTTGGAGGGGATCGAGATTTATCTGCCAGTGGGTTTGAACTCGTGACTTTGTTCGAATTTATCAACCATGAGCTTTTTTTTTTTTTTTTTGCCGACTCGAACACGCCTCCAACACAATTAAGCGTTACGTGTCAACTGGTTATGCGCCATTGAGGCCATTGACTCCGATTTCAGCCTGCTTTCCTTTTTGGATTTGCTTCCATAGCCTTTGTCCAACCAAGAACAAACTACAAGGTAGCAGTTGTTTTTTTAATTTTGGAGTTGTCTCTCCTAGAAGAGTGGCTGTCCCCAGCTAACGAGCCTCATCTGCCCGAGGGATCGAACTCGAGACTTTTCGGTTAAGCAACCATGAGCTTTACCGACTCGACCACGCCGACCCCAGGGTCTTGCTGTTGAATGCGCAATTATTCATTCGTCTATTACACTATCTAGCTATTTTTAATAACCAAATCAAATACAGTGGTCAAGTACAAAACCCAGTCATTTCCTGATTTATTTATTTTTAAATTTTGCGTTAAGTTACACTTTAGTTAAAAAGAAATAATTTATAAAGGAAATTGTCGACACAACACTCGATGCTGCGATATATGAGGGAAGGAATATTTAACCTCAAATTGGGTGTTAAACAACAAAATAATCAATCTGCCTAACGTTGTCATTTTAAGCGTTAAACCCAAAATATGAGTGACATGCTGTTAAAATATTATTACGGTATATTGTTTTTCGATTTCTGGGGTACGAAATTGATAATTTTATTTTGGGTGATTAGACATATAGTTACTTATAAACAACATCGGCACTATAATTTTGTGATATTTGTCCAAGTTACCGCAGAGACGTGCTAAGATGGGCTGAATTAAAACAAAGGTCTTATGTGTTTTGACCATAGGGGGTATTGCCATTGTGGCTTAGTCCACAGCGGGGCTTTGGCCATAACGGGGCTTTGACCCGCGCGTTTTAACAAATGTTACGAAAATATAAGAAATAAATATGACAACTTAAAAAAATCATTCAGAAGAACAAATTGAAATGTATACCATAAAAGTCATCTCTAAAAATAACATTGATTCGATAAAGCCAGCATTGACTAAAATTATATCGGTAAAGCTAAAAACAATTACATCTACCAGAGTCGCTGAACGGAAAATAAAGAGGTTATTTGCATAACAAAATGAACAGATGAATTTCGTAGGCGGAGTGACGTAGTGTCTAATTAATATAAATAAACTACAGTGTGTGTATATCACTGTTGCATTAATACATACAAGACGAGGTGTGTATCTGATATATACCAACCTACAACATTATTCGAGTGCCTTCTTTAGTCCTAGGTCAAAAAGAAACTTGGAAGGATATAACTTGTACACACCGACATGTCAGGAGCTCTTCTCTGTGTACTTCTAGTTTGTGTCGTTTGCCCAGCATTCAGCTTTCTGTTTAGTAAGTATACACAGCATCTATATTTACTTTAACTGAATATATATATATATATATATATATATATATATATACATATATATATATATATAACACATTTATAATTATAAATAAATATAAGTAATATTTGCTTGACCCTACTATAACCACTGGTGTCAAGCAATAGCTAGAGAGCTCACTTGACTTGTAAAGATGTGTGATGATTTCACTGAAATAAAATGTAAATATCTATCACTCAGACAACTGTTACGACGACCTGGGATGTTTCTCGATGACCTCACCATTCGGCTTTACCCTGCAAAGACCTCTTGCTCTACTCCCTCAATCACCAGCAAATGTCAAGTAAAAATCGTCACTTTTTCTCACTAGAGTTTTATTAAACTTGGTGAAAGTATAGCGTACATAACCGAATCAATAAGAAAAAATGACTCCTTAGTTTACCAAGTTTTAAAATTCACAAATCTACTTGTTTTGTCTACATAACAATTGTATTGGGTGCCAGCAGATCTGGAGACCATAGTCCAGTTCATCCACGAAGTTTAACTTGTTGTATAAATCCTCTGAAATAACTATTATTAAGAGCAAATAGTCTCAACCGTTATTTTCCACTTTATCCAGTGTCTGGGCATGTATAAAAGCCTTATATTTAAAAATTTTATTTAATGTTTTTCCCAGTACCAAATTCCGCCTGTACACACGTACACAGCGAGCCACCCCGCTAGATCTTGAGGCTGTCAATGTGAAAACAAGTCTCCAGACAACCTGGCCAGATTTTTCACCCAGACCGACCAAATTTGTCATCCATGGATTTCTCGATGGTACAGAGATGAACGCGAGGTCTAAGGTCAGACATAAGTGTTAGATACATATTTATGGGACGGCCTGGCCTAGCGGTGAAGCGCTAGACTGCTAACCCGAAAGTTTCGAGTTCGAATCCGGGTTCAAGTTAGTGTAACGTCCTTGAAACCACCCAACTATGATGTGTATCTAACTAACGTTAGGGAAAATAAAGGCGGCTGGGTATAGTGCTAACCAAATTATCCCTTTATATGCCGAGGGCAAGAAACATATGAACTCCAGTTCATCTACCCAAGGTCTAGAGAAGAATTTTTACTTCTTTTTTTAAATTTTTTTTTTACATTTTTATAGTTATAACATTAAATTTCCATTGCAAATATTAATAACATTCATCTTCGTGATGATCAAAAGGCCAAATTAACATTCTTGAAGATGGTTGTGGTAGTTTGTATACTGAGCTACCTACACTTACTCTTACATAAGTCAATATTCAAATACGCTAAGACGGTTCAGGGACGTTCAATCGGACGTTGCACCTCCGTAGCGCTCACTACAGCAGATGATGCTCGATAGCAAAATCAAACAAACTGATGATAAAACGGCATCACTGGGCGTATGACCTTCCAGTAAAGGCCACAGGCCAGGGCGCAAGTGTTCCTAGAAGATATTTAAAGGCCATGTGCTCGCGAACAAGATGAGCCACCTACAGCTGTGGTCAGCCAAGGAGAGGAGTGAAACTTGGCCCTATATACACCACAAACATTTGTGGTGCCCCGACTACCCTTAAAGGTTAAGGACTTCGATATTTAATTAATTAATTTCTCTACCACACAGTCCAATATAAAGAGCATATATTTTATATTTTAATATTACCAGTTTATGATAAGAAATATGAAATGTATTTAATTTTTACTTCCTCGTGTATACGAAGTATAGAGAAAGTATTTGTGATCGTGCAAAACACAGTTTTGCAATCTTGTCCGTATGTCTGTGTGTGTGTATGTGTGTGTGTGTCTGTAAACACGATAACTTGAGTACCGTTACAGCTAGGTTGATGAAATTTCATATATAAGTATTATATCAAATTGGTAGATCCTAATCAACTTTTGAGCGATTTACGATAACCGGAAATGGAACTTTTTCTACTTTAAATTTTTCGTAGGCCTATAACTTGAGTACTATTTCAGATAGATAAATGAAATTTCATATGCAAATAAAAGATATAATTCTCTGGCTTCGGTCAAAATTGAGTAATCTCCTTTGACCGGAAGTAGTAATTTACACTTTCCGATTTCTCAAAAAACGCATGAAGAGTAAGTTTAGGGGAGATCACTCCCGGTTTATTCAAATTTAGTTTATAAACAAAATCATAGGAGCTATACACAAGTTCCTGTTATTTCGATGAGCAGGATTTGAAAGAAAAGCTACTGACCCAGGGAGATTACAACGTTATTCTGGTGGACTGGTCAGCGGGGGCAGTAACCACCTACACTCAAGCTAAGGCCAACACCCAGCTAGTGGGGGCTCAGATAGGTCTTCTCATCAACCAACTCGTGGTAAGTAAGAGCTCTTCACATTAATCAAGGTCATGGTAAGTTGAAAGTCTTCTCATTAATCAAGGTCATGGTAAGTTGAAAGTCTTCTCATTAATCAAGGTCATGGTAAGTTGAAAGTCTTCTCATTAATCAAGGTCATGGTAAGTTGAAATGCCTTCTCATAAATCAACTCATGTCAATTTAAAAACCGGTCTGCATATCATAATTCATCCTAACACACTAAAATTGACCGTTGCTTACAAGTTTGAAATATTTATTTATTTATTTATTTGCTAACTTTAAAAGGCGTACTATTATAGATTATAGTTTATTTTTTACTGATCAAAATTTGGTTTAAAGAAAATAATAAAATAAAGCAGGAGTGATCTCCACTAAACTTTCTCGAATATTCTTATACAACATTATGCTGGATGGCTACTCGGGATATAGACATGATTTTTTATCACTTTTTAATTACAGAAACAGTACTCAAGTTATAAGCTTTTGAAAAACCAAAACAGAATAAGTTCCACTTCAGGTTAACGGAAAAGTTGAAACTGAACTTCAAATTTGATGTAATACTTATATATAAAATTTCATCACACTAGCTGTAATGGTACTCTAGTTATCTTGTTAACAGACCTACACATACACACAGACACATACATACACACAGACATACGGAAAAAATTACAAAATTGCTTTTCCGACTAAGGGAAATAAAGTTTGACACGTTGCGGATTGAAAAGTTTTAGGCGTTAAAATGCATAAACATATTCTGGCTATAAAGCTTTAATTCTGTATTTATTTGTTATTTCTATTAGGTACCAACAAAAAGGTTAAAGAGGTTTTCCTGGTCAAGTCGGTAAAGCTCATGGTTGCTAAACCGCAAAAGTCTCGAGTTCGATCCCTCGGGCAGATGAGGCTCGTTAGCTGGACAGCCACTCTTCTAGGAGAGACAACTCCAAAATCAAACAACTGCTGCCTTGTACTGTAGTTTGTTCTTGGTTGGACAAAGGCTATGGAAGCAAATTCCAAGCCTGCTAAAACCAGAGTCAATGGCCTCAATGGCGCATAACCAGTTGACACGTATCATTAATTGTGTGGAGGCGTGGTTGTGTCGGCAAAAGCTCATGGTTGATACATTCGAACGAGTTTCGAGTTCAAATCCTCTGGCAGATAAGACTCGATCCCTTCCAACACTAAAAATTAAGAAGAAGAAAAAGAGGATACTTTTGACAGATCTTTGAATAAGAGAATATAAAGCCATTAAATGTTTTTGTTCATACTTTTAATGAAACATTTCCATTTGCTGATAAGATTTTCCCGTTCAAGAATGCGAAGAAATTAATGTATCCATGTTGTTACATACTAATAGGGATGCGGACAACCCAGATAATAATTTTTGTAGACTAAAAAAAAAGGTTAAAACGTTAAAAACCAAACAACATTCTGGTTTTTAACTGATTTATTTCAGCAAGTATATCAGTATAGGTATTTAGTATATTGTTTTGTTCAGAGGATTAGCAAAAGAGGGGGGAGGGGGGTGGCGGGTAGGTACATGCGTCCCCGGTGGCCGACCGTAGGAGCATCAAAATGGGTTGGAACAAAATTAAAAGCTTAAAAGCTCATTTAGCTGTAGTTTTGAATTACAAACATAAAAGAATATAGGGGGGGGGGGGCGCGAATCGAAAGTTTGTCCCCGGGCGCCGGGAGGGGTCGCTACGCCTCTGGTTTTGTTGAATGGAAATACATAAATGTATATGTAATTATATATATATATATATATATATATATATATATATATATATATACATAAATATATATATATATATATATATATATATATATATATATATGTATAAATATATATGTATATATATATATATATATATATATATGTATATATATATATATATATATATATATATATATATATATATATATATATATATATATATATAATGCATTTTAACGGAAATAATAATGAACTCCCATCTTAATATTACTTACAACTTACATTACTTTCTATTTAACCTTTTTAGTCATTATCTGCTGCAAGCTAATTATGTTTTCTTTACATATTATCGCGTGACAGGGAAAGTACAATGTCAAGGCCAAAGATATCCATATCATCGGACACAGTCTGGGGGCTCACATAGCTGGCTACGCTGGTCAGAGGGTCAAAGGTCTAGGGAGGATAACAGGTAGGTTTGTAGAGGGTTGTTCGGATTAGGAGGTTTACGGCTAGGTTTGTTAAAGGGTTGTTCGGCTTGGGAGGTTTACAGGTAGGTTTGTAGAGGGTTGTTCGGATTGGGAGGTTTACAGGTAGGTTTGTAGAAGGTTGTTCGGCTTGGGAGGTTTACAGGTAAGTTTGTAGAGGGTTGTTCGGCTTAGAAGGTTTACAGGTAGGTTTGTAGAGGGTTGTTCGGATTGGGAGGTTTACAGGTAAGTTTGTAGAGGGTTGTTCGGCTTAGGAGGTTTACATGTAGGTTTGTAGAGGGTTGTTTGGATTGGGAGGTTTACAGGTAGGTTTGTAGAGGGTTGTTCGGCTTGGGAGGTTTATAGGTAGGTTTGTTAGAATGCTGTTGGTTTGGTATGTTTACATGTAGATTGTTACAAAAACATTAGCTAATGTTTACATTACACGTATTTCTAGGAGGTTTACAGGTAGGTTGTTACAAAAACATTAGCTAATGTTTACATTACAGGTATTACTATTCCTGGTTTGTCTCGCAAATACACAGACCGTTCATGTTTACTACACGGGCAACAAAACACTACTCAAAGACAATACATGCGCCGTCGAATCTACAATTACAATGGTTTTAACTACTCTCAAGCACTGAATACTTATACACTGTAAAAAATCATATGTGAACAATTTCACTAAGGAACTAGAATTTATCCCAAGTTTTATTATTTTTAAAAATATAATTATATTAAGTAGGCTACATACTTATAAGCAGCAACGTATTGCAAGTATTTAAAAAAAAAAAAAAAAAGCACAATTTTAAAAAAATACAAGATTTTAAACTATAAAATATGTAAATCTATATAATGCACATTATAATATACAAAAACATTAATATAAGCAACGGACTCTGTTTTCGAACACCTAATCCCTGCTACCGATGTTATAGTACAGTGTATTCTATTAGAGGTAATGCTAGTAGCATTCTCCTGTATACCTAACTTCCCACTTAGTAAATGCTTGTAACCTTGTTATTTATGCCTGACTTCCTACTGAGGTAATGCTAGTAACATTGTCATATTCCTGACTGCCTATTGAAGTAATGCTAGTAACATTGTTACTGAATCACAAATTATCCAACCAGGTTTGGACCCAGCTGGACCGGACTTCGAGGAAACGCCAGCGGAAGTGAGACTGGACCCAACTGATGCCATGTTTGTTGACGTCATACACTCCGACATTGGGGATCTTATCAATTTCCGTAAATAGTTCGCGGTTTATTGTTTGGATATTATTTGTTGCCCTTTGAAATTTGTAAAAAAATTAATGTACATTGAGCCAAAGTAAGTTAGCAGTGATAGTTAAAAAAGAAAGTTTAGGCGAGTGATCCCCCCTAAACTTTCTCGTATATTCTTATATTACAGTAGGATGGCACAAACAGGTCTATAGAGATGTTTTTATTAATTTTTAAATACTTCAGTTATTTAAACAAAATCACGTAGAAAAAAAATGCGCACTAAATGAAAGCAAACAATATGAGTAATAGAGCGGAAAATTAGCACTTTCTAAAGGAAACTGAGTATCTTTTATGAAATACGGAAAAACTTCCGGTCACCGGAAATCAATCAAAGTTTGGCAGAAAGTGTAAACCGGCGGAAATCGTCAAAATAGCTGTTCATTATTCAGCACGATTACAATACTTCTCTTTACTTTGCATACGAGAAAGTAAACATCTATTATTAAATTTTTGATTAACCATTCTTTTGCTTTATCTTAATAGAAATTAAATTAAATTTTATCAATATGTCATACGTCATGTAAGGCCAGTGGACTCCTACTTCAACCTGCTTTTCTTTATTGATTTGATTTCTGGCCTTAGTACAACCAAGAGTTATATCCACTTCTGCAGTTGTTGCATTTGGAAATGTTTTCTCCTTGAAGATTGAATGTACCCACCTAAAGAGTCTCATCTGCCCAGGTTTAAGAGCTCTGGACTTTAATGTTAGCATTCATGAGCTTACTCTTTCGACCACGCCTGGATCTGAAACAACTTTCAGTTAACAAAAGTGAAAGTGAATTGCACTTTGAAATAAGCTCATTATATTTTTGCTTATTGGCTCCAATGTTTTGAATTGCACGTGAATTATATTACATGATCCAAAGTTAGTCTATGATAACTAATTAGAAAATGTCAAATGGTTATTATTATTATATGCTTCAATTTTCATTAATTATATTTTTGTGAAATATGAATTGTATGATACACAGGTTGATTTTATCTAGTATTTCACAGATTTTGGAATCAAACAGTCTGTAGGTCACGTTGACTTTTTCCCGAATTCAGGTTACAAGCAACCAGGATGTAGCCAGTCAACAATCGATTCGATTAAACAATGGGGACTCATTAGCGGTAAGCTGTTTTAATGACATCATTAATTGTTGTGATTAGTGGAGACTCATTAGCAGTAAGCAGTTTAATGGCATCATTAAGTGTTGTGATTAGTGGGGACTCATTAGCGGTAAGCTGTTTTAAAGCAAAATCTGTTATTATTCGTTTCAGGCCTATGACTGTATCTTAAATTGTGCTCTGTTAATTTCAGGTGTAAAGGGAAGGTTAACCTGCAACCACAGTCGTGCCGTTGAACTGTTCGCTGAGAGCATCAACTCCGGCTGTAGGTTCAGGAGTTACCCGTGTGATAGTGAGGACAAATTTAAAGTAGGTCCAGTGAATGGAACATTTATTACTGTAGCTACGTCAGGGGCGTAGTCAGATTACTTTTGGTGTAGATGAAGTATATACACACATATATATAAATAAATAAATAAATAAATAAATAAATAAATAAATAAATAAATAAATAAATAAATAAATAAATATATATATATATATATATATATATATATATATATATATATATATATATATATATATATATATATATGTGTGTGTGTGTGTGTGTGTATATATATGTAACTTGGTTGTTAATATATATGTCATCTGACAGTCAGGACAATGCACCACCTGTGGTCCATCTGGTTGTGCCAACATGGGATTCTGGGCTGACACCAACAAGAACGCTACAGGCAAATATTACATCAAGACAAATGGTGCTGCACCTTTCTGCACGTCTTGATGATGCAAGTCTTTTGTCTTAAATAACGACCGTAGGGAATGCAATAGACTTGTAAATGATTTTAGCGATCTTTAACATAACATTTTAAATCGGCTGTAAGAATGTTTAATGTATCACACATTAAATACTTATACACATACCGGTTTTTGTCATAGTTAATAGATTACCATAGCACATACTGGCTTTTGTCACAGTGGAAAAAAAATACGTTTCAACGACACAGTGAAAATGTTATCACGTCGAGTGTCCCTGAGTTTCCTTACTTAAAATCTCACAGAAGTCACCGCTACCGTCACTGCGATGTGGGCTGTTGATCCCTTTTATCGTTTGAATTCTATACTTTGTAAACAACGCTTGTGAATGTTGGTGTACACACAGCTGGGAAAGTGAATTTTGGTGTACACAGTTGGGAAAGTGAATGTTGTTTTACACACAGCTGGGAAAGTGAATTTTGGTGTACACACAGCTGGGAAAGTGAATTTTGGTGTACACACAGCTGGGAAAGTGAATGTTGGTGTACACACAGCTGGGCAAGTGAATGTTGGTGTACACACAGCTGGGCAAGTGAATGTAGGTGTACACACAGCTGGGCAAGTGAATGTTGGTGTACACACCTGGACTAGTGAATGTTGGTGTACACACCTGGACTAGTGAATGTTGGTGTACACACTGCTGGGCCAGTGAATGTTGGTATACACACAGCTTGGCAAGTGAATATGGTGTACACACAGCTGGTACATACAGCTGGGTCAGTAAATGTTGGTGTACACAGCTGGGCCAGTGTACAATTATCAGGGCCAGTGGGATTCAGAAATAATTACATGAAATCTTTAGTTAATTAAAATAAAGGTAGATTTGAAACACATAACTCTACAGCCAAAGCTTTTTTTAAATACTTAATTCCATTACTTTTTTTGTTTGTATATATTGGTCTCAAACATCCGATTCATCTTAATCAGGAAATAAAAGAACCGTAAATCTGTAAGCACAGCTGGTTACGATCAGACTCGTGTCTGACGAATAATTTTATAGCCAGTGGTTCGTTATAACAAACTTGACACTTAAAAGAAAAACAACAGATGCAAAACATACAATAGTTTCAGTTTTTACAGAACTTTTGAAATTATTTAAAATATGCTGCAAAAAGTGCAAATCCAGGAAATGCAATATTTACAACATTTAAAATAGTTCCAACACTACTGTCAAAACTTGCTATAGAGTCCACAACAGGTTTTTAAAATTAAGCGACCAATTTTTTTATTTTTTTTTTACAATATATCAAAACATCTATTGAAACTACATTACATCTATTTAAACTACATTACATCTATTTAATTAAACTACATTGCATCTATTTAAACTACATTACATCTATTTAAACTACACTACATCTATTTAAACTACATTGCATCTATTTAAACTACATTTCATCATTTTAACTATATTACATCCATCTACAAATTTAAACTTTACCAAGTACATTCAGAAGATTATACAATACACATTCTTAATATAGGGGTCGCTATTACCGTAAATGACCGCGGAGGGATTTCTGGGGGTCGCCAACTTGTAGAGTAAATACAAACAAAAGCATTATGTTGTTATCTGCGTGGGGATCGAAGGAGACTTTGATTTTAGAAAATGGGGTTGCCACTTGAAAACATTTTGAGAACCTGTGTTTCACAAGGAGAATAAATGCGTAAAATCCTGTACATACAATTTACTCATAGTCTAGATGCTTATACCAGATATTGGAAAATAACGGACAGTTTTGATATAAAAATGTTTATTTTGATCTACATATTGTATTTTTATCTAATGTATATTTCTCCTCCCCCACCCCCCATCCTAGCTAAACTCTAAGCCCACCTCCCAAGTAAAGATCAATTTCATTAATTAATTAATGATATTGTTACAGATATTATCCATCATTTGCATTAGGACTTAATAATTAAATCTCGTTTTTGCTGCACTGCATTAGTAACACAAGACGTTGTGTAAAATTTCTATCAGCGTGTGGCCCAAAGAATTAGAAACGGATGGACTATATAGGGAGTGGATATAATTGAATTAGAAAACAAACTCGTTTACTTTCTATAACCAGGATAGGTTTGTAAAGTTTGTTATATATATATATATATATATATATATATATATATATATATATATATATATATATATATATATATATATATATATATATATATATATATATATGTATGTATGTATATATATATATATATATATATATGGTGTGTATGTGTGCTTGTTTAAAATACATAAATTGTTTAGTTGAATGAATATAACATTCCACGATCTCATCTGTCATATAGCCTGCTGTATTGTTAGGTCGCTAGCCACAGAGCTCATCCATCTATCTCTTACTTGTAACTAACAAACAAACAGTTAGAGGCAACACCAGCAAATAATGTTGATAGCTATTATCTTTCTGGTATCGTCTAGTCTCATCTGTCAGGCAGTCGCTGGTCTTTTTGGTAAGTTTACTGTTTCTCATGAGTATTATGTATAGTATATTATATATATATATATATATATATATATATATATATATATAGATATATACATATATAATACTCTTCATGGGGACCATACGAGACACCACGCAGCTTAGCAACCACCCTCACCCCCACCTGTCAGGTGAGCGATGGTTCACCCCGAATGTTTACAATAGTAGAGCCGGTTCGAATAAGTGACGGCTATTAGGGGCAGATAATTTAGTTTTTAAACGATTTGAAAGTAAAGGGAGATAATAATATTATTTTCATTGTCGTCTGTAAACGGCTGCTTTCACTGGGCTGGGTGGGTTGGGGGGGGGGGGGGGGGGGGAGCCAGAGGGGTGGGGTAGTGTCGAATTCACAAATTATGAATGGTTGATAAGCAGAAAATAAAACAACTAGATAGCGGCGTATGCTACGTCGCGGGTCGGCTCGTATAGTATAAAAGCTGCACTAAGATTAACTTAGATCTGCAAAGCTAATTTGACTTTTGTAGATGAGTGATCATTAATTGGTGTAGATTTCTGATCATTGACCTGTATATGTGTGATCATTGATTGTTGCTATGTGTGATTATCAACGTGTAGATGTGTGATCATTGAATTGTTTAGTTGTGTGATCATTAATCTGTGTCAAAGTGTGATAATTGACATGTGTAAGTGTGTGACATTTGAAATGCGATGCTTGCACTAAAACATCACGTGAATATTTATGTGAATATCTATGAGAATATCTAGGTGAATATCTATTTGAATATCTATGTGAATATTTATGTGAATATCTATGTGAGTATCTATGTAAATATCTATGTGAATATCTATGTGAATATCTATGTGAATATCTATGTGAATATCTATGTGAATATCTATGTGAATATCTATGTGAATATCTATGTGAATATCTATGTGAATATCTATGTGAATATCTATGTGAATATCTATGTGAATATCTATGTGAATATCTATGTGAATATCTATGTGAATATCTATCACCTAGGCACCTGTTACAATGACTTGGGATGTTTCTACAACACCCCACCCTTCGGCTTCACCTGGCAGAGACCCTTGGGTCTAGTCCCGCAGTCGCCTTCGAATATCAAGTAAAAACGTTCATTGTTAAATAAGTTTACTTATGTAGTTTTGTTAGACTGACGTGAATTCATTTCAACCGATCTTACAAGAATCAAACATTCAACATTTAGATACATTAAGTACAGTATATATATATATATATATATATATATATATATATATATATATATATATATATATATATATATATATGGACCTATGCATACCAAGCCAAAAGACCTAAAATCATTAAAAATCGGGATTTAAAGTAAGCGACTACGCGCCTTTTCGCCATACCACTTACCGCAGACTCACCATTTAAAAGCTTTCTCAATTTATTTGCTATTTTAAAAATCCAGGACCAAATTCCGCCTGTACACACGTACACAGCGAGCCACACCGCTAGACCTTGAGGCTGTCGATGTGAAAACAAGTCTCCAGACAACCTGGCCAGATTTTTCACCCAGACCGACCAAATTTGTCATCCATGGATTCCTCGATGGTACCGAGATTACCACGTGGTCTAAGGTCAGACATCAGCTTTACAAAAATATATTTATAGCGTTAAATTTGTGATGTAAATATAAACTCCATTCAGCCTTTACAACCGAAACAGTTGAATTCATCGACGTTTGATATTTGTATTTAGAGGAATAGTATCGGCGTGGCCTAGAGGTAGAGTCTGGGAGAGGGGGGGGGGGGGGTTCAAGTCTGGCCATGACATCACCAGAGTTTCTTCCATGCATCTCTTCACCCCCCCCCCCCCCAAAGACAATCTACCCCCCCCCCCCCGAACAACGAAATTGAATTTATATGGAAAATATACACAGTGCCTCGCCGCACTCCCCCGGAAAATGTTATCCGTCTCCCCAAAAATATCAAGTGCCCAGTGTTTCTTCCAGACTTTTTTCTCCGGGGGGGGGGGGGGGCGGTAGACTTTCATGGGGGGGGGGGGGGGTGGGGCAGAGACCCCCGAAGAGATGCCTGGCAGAAACTCTGCAAGTCCCCCCCCCCGGAGAAAAGAGTCCGGAAGAAACACTGGTTACCAGTAGTGTCTCTTGCATAAGTCAGGTACCCGAAACACCGGGACTATCAGCCTAGCAGTCATATGTGGAATCGCCTTACAATGCAGTCCAGTATAGCGATAATTTGGTTTTCATTTTACCTATTTTAAAAGCACATCTGAAGAGCATTTCTTGCAGTAATTATTATCCGGGAAGGGGGGGGGGTAAAACTTTTGTTAGGACACACTTACATTTTGATGAGGGATGAGGTGGACTCAAGTTGAAGCAAGATTTTCTATATAAATATGTTATTTTTTTTCGATTTCGAGGGTGACACCCGACCTAGCTACGCCACTGGTAACAACTGAAACTATTGTTGCTGGGTGGTAAACATGCTTCGGGGATCACATCCACCCCTCCCTTTCTGGAAGACATACCTGAAAGAAACGCTGTTTATGTAGATGGTAATAAATTATATGCTTTTTTATGCTTTCACAGAGCAGGAGATGAAAGAAGAGCTTCTGACCAAGGGAGATTACAACGTTATTCTGGTGGACTGGTCGGCTGGGGCGGTGCCAATATACACTCAAGCTACAGCCAACACCCGACTGGTGGGGCCACAGATAGGTCTTCTCATCAACCAACTCATTGTAGGTCAAAGGTCTTCTCATCAACCAACTCATTGTAGGTCAAAGGTCTTCTCATCAACCAACTCATTGTAGGTCAAAGGTCTTCTCATCAACCAACTCATTGTAGGTCAAAGGTCTTTTCATGAATCAACTCATTGTAGGTCAAAAGTCTTTACAAGAATCAACTCATTGTAGGTCAAAGGTATTTTCATGAATCAACTCTTTGTAGGTCAAAAGTCTTTACAAGAATCAACTCATTGTAGGTCAAAGGTATTTTCATGAATCAACTCTTTGTAGGTCAAAGGTCTTTACATGAATCAACTCATTGTAGGTCAAAAGTCTATACATGAATCAACTTATTGTAGGTCAAAGGTCTTCTCATCAACCAACTCCTTGTAGGTCAAAGGTATTTTCATGAATCAACTCTTTGTAGGTCAAAGGTCTTTTCATGAATCAATTCATTGTAGGTCAAAGGTCTTTACATGAATCAACTCATTGTAGGTCAAAGGTCTTTACATGAATCAATTCATTGTAGGTCAAAGGTCTTTACATGAATCAAGTCATGGTAGGTGAAAGATCTTTTCATGAATCAACTCATTGTAGGTGAAAGATCTTTTCATGAATCAACTCATTGTAGGTAAAAGATCTTTTCATGAATCAACTCATTGCAAGTTAAATATCATTTCATTAATAATCTCATTGTAAATTAAATGTGAACTCAATAAACTATTTGTAATGTGAAGGTCTTCTCATTAATCAACTCAAAGTAATTCAAATATCGGTCTGCTTATCATATTTTGTTATATCTAAGAAAAACAATAAACAATTATTATGTTTAACATTTAGGCTAATTTATTTTTAAAATGCTGTCGAATCGTGCACAGAGGCGTAGCGACACTTCCCGGCGCCCGGGGACAAACCTTTCGATTTGCAGCCCCCCCCCCCCCTCAAGATTTCGATTTGCACCCCCCCCCCCCCTCAAACTTTCAATTTGCACCCCCCTCAACCTTTCAATTTATTTTTCCAACCCATTTTGGCGCCCCCTAAGGTCGGCGCCCGGGGACATGTCCCCCCGCATCTTACTAAATTGTATTCTAAATCTTTTAAGTCTATATCGGTGAATTAACGTTGTTGTTTTGTTTACCATACCATCACGTTACAGGGCAAGTTTAACTTGTTGCCCAAACATGTCCACATCATCGGCCACAGTCTGGGGGCTCACACAGCAGGGTACGCTGGGGAGAGGGTGCCAGGTTTGGGGAGGATTACAGGTAGGTTGGTGAGTGGGGAGGATTACAGGTAGGTTGGTGGGTGGGGAGGATTACAGGTAGGTTGGTGAGGGGAGGATTACAGGTAGGTTGGTGAGAGGGGAGGTTTACAGGTAGGTTGATGGGTGGGGAGGTTTACAGGTAGGTTGGTTAGTGGGGAGGTTTACAGGTAGGTTTGTGGGGGGGAGGTTTACAGGTAGGTTGGTGAGAGGGGAGGTTTATAAGTAGGTTGGTGAGAGGATTACAGGTAGGTTGGTGAGAAGGGAGGTTTAGAGGTAGGTTGGTGAGTGGAGAGGATTACAGGTAGGTTGGTGAGTGGGGAGGTTTAGAGGTAGGTTGGTGAGTGGGGAGGATTACAGGTAGGTTGGTGGGTGAGGAGAATTACAGGTAGGTTGGTGAGTGGGGAGGTTTAAAAGGTAGGTTGGTGAGTGGGGAGAATTACAGGTAGGTTGGTGAATGGGGAGGTTTATAGGTAGGTTGGTGAGTGGGGAGGGTTACAGGTAGGTTGGTGAGAGGGGAGGTTTACAGGTAGGTTGGTGAGTGGGGAGGTTTACAGGTAGGTTGGTGAAAGGATTACAGGTAGGTTGGTGAGTGGAGAGGTGTACAGGTAGGTTGGTGAGTTGGGAGGTTAATAGGTAGGTTGGTGAGTGGGGAGGGTTACAGGTAGGTTGGTGAGAGGATTACAGGTAGGTTGGTGAGTGGGGAGGTTTACAGGTAGGTTGGTGAGTGGATTAAAGGTAGGTTGGTAAGTGGGGAGGTTTACAGGTAGGTTGGTGAGAGGGGAGGTTTACAGGTAGGTTGGTGAGTGGGGAGAATTACAGGTAGGTTGGTGAGTGGGGAGAATTACAGGTAGGTTGGTGATTGGGGAGGTTTATAGGTAGGTTGGTGAGTGGGGAGGGTTACAGGTAGGTTGGTGAGTGGGGAGGTTTACAGGTAGGTTGGTGAGTGGATTAAAGGTAGGTTGGTGAGTGGGGAGGTTTACAGGTAGGTTGGTGAGAGGGGAGGTTTACAGGTAGGTTGGTGAGTGGGGAGAATTACAGGTAGGTTAATGAGTGGGGAGAAATACAGGTAGGTTGTTGAGTGGGGAGGTTTATAAGTAGGTTGGTGAGTGGGGAGGTTTATAGGTAGGTTGGTGAGTGGGGAGGGTTACAGGTACGTTGGTGAGAGGATTACAGGTAGGTTGGTGAGTGGGGAGGTTTACAGGTAGGTTGGTGAAAGGATTACAGGTAGGTTGGTGAGTGGAGAGGTGTACAGGTAGGTTGGTAGGTGGAGAGGTTTACAGGTAGGTTGGTGAGTGGGGAGTTTACAGGTAGGTTGGTGAAGGAATTACAGGTAGGTTGGTGAGAGGTTTACAGGTAGGTTGGTGGGTGGGGAGGTTTACAGGTAGGTTATTGAGAGGATTACAGGTAGGTTGGTGAGTGGGGAGGTTTACATGTAGGTTGGTGAAGGGATTACATGTAGGTTGGTGAGAGGTTTACAGGTAGGTTGGTAAGTGGAGAGGTTTACAGGTAGGTTGGCGAGTGGGGAGGTTTACAGGTAGGTTGGTGAGTGGAGAGGATTACAGGTAGGTTGGTGAGTGGGAAGGTTTAGAGGTAGGTTGGTGAGAGGGGAGGTTTACAGGTAGGTTGGTTGGTGGGAAGGATTACAGGTAGGTTGGTAAGAGGGGAGGATTACAGGTAGGTTGGTGAGTGGGGAGGGTTACAGGTAGGTTGGTGAGTGGGGAGGCATACAGGTAGGTTGGTGAGAGGGGAGGATTACAGGTAGGTTGGTGGGTGGGGAGGTTTCCAGGTAGGTTGGTGAGAGGGGGTTTAGAGTTTGGTCTGTTAAATGGTTGTTAGTGTATGGACGATATCATGTTAGATGGTGTCTAACACATTATAGACTGATTGTATACATTTAATTAGCCTGGCAGATAGTATAGGTTTTAATCAGCCTAACACAATAAATATAGACTGACAGATTGTATATTTTCAGCATATAGGGCCCATTAACTAAAAATTTATTGGAAATATTTTTAAAATAATAAAACTTCAAATTGCAAATACTACACGATTAAAACTATAGATACATAAGTAAACTACATCAAACACATTATTCGAAGCCACGTCATTGTAAAAAAGAGTTCGCGAGTTTCAAATACACCCCCTCTACACATGCCGCAGCATAGAACATAGGGTAATGCCAGTAGCGAAGTATTGTGTGCTTTACTTCTACCGCTTCATAATTTATCTGACCAGGTTTGGACCCAGCAGGCCCAGAATTTGATGGCACGCCAGCGGAAGTGAGACTGGACCCAACGGACGCCATGTTTGTTGACGTCATACACTCAGACATGGGCTCTCTAATCAACTTCCGTAAATATTTTACGAATTTTTTTTTTTTTTGCTACAAAATGTTTAACATAAATTATACGGACAAAATATTAATATAAATTAATTTAAAAAATAAATCCCAAAAACCTATGTTTTAATTTTTCGTATAATTATTCTTCTAATATGCTCTTATTTGTATTACATCATGCGCCAAATGACCCGTTTACTCCGACTGAAACAGCCTTTCTTTCTGGATTTGCTTCCATAGCCTTTGTTTAACCAAGAACAAACTACAAGGCAGATTTATTTTTATTTTGGAGTTGTCTCTCCTGGATGGGTTACTGTCCCTAGTCGACGCGCCTTACCTGACCCGGTTTACGAACTTCGTACCTTTGTGTTGCGACTCATACTCTTATCCTCTCGACCACTGCGATTTTTTTTTAAAAATACGATTATATTTATTTTACAAAACAAAGAGGTTTATTAAAAACATTCTATGCTCAGTGATGACAAAATAAAATTAAAGAATATCATTGGGGAATTAGAGTGTGTATTATTGCCAAGAAAAGGCGCAAAAGGTTTAATCATCATTATCAAAGAGTACCTAAAAATTAATAACTTTGATTATCATTTATAAACTATAGATGGTGATATACAGAATAGTAGCGATCTATTTCGGCACCTAGGACGAACTATCAATTTTGCACAACACCCCAAACCTAGGCCTTTATATGTCTATATTTATTCACGATTGTGAGAATATAACCCCACCTGCCTAATTTGTCGTATAATTTACAGATCTCAGACGTTGGAACATCAATTAATGTAACAAAATTGTCAGGAGATTATATGCCACGTTTTAAATACTTTCTGCATGGGTTATGAAAATTTCTTACAATAAATTTAATAACTTTTGAATCTATTAGTAAATATTTTTTTAGAACATTTTTTTCATTAATTTTACCCAACAAATTATACGACGTGTTAAAGTTGTAGAATCATTACTATCACTGTACATATTTGACATGTGTATGTCTAATAGTTATTTTATAATTAATTATTTTGTTTCTCTCCCTTAGTGTTGGTGTATATGCCCATTTGTTAGATTTTCGAGAATTTAATAAACAAAAGTTAACTTGATCTAATTTATTCCAGATTTTGGCATAACACAGAATGTAGGTCGCGTCGACTTCTACCCAAATTTAGGTCACAACCAGCCAGGATGTAGCCAGTCAACAATCAATTCTGTTGAGCAGTGGGGTCTAATTAGCGGTAAAGTGTTTATTGGTTTCATTAGGTATTGTGTGATGTGGGGTCTAATTAGCGGTAAAGTGTTTAAATAGCCTCATTAGGTGTTGTAATAATGGGAACTAATTAGCGGTAAACTGGTTTACTGCCCTTATTAGGTATAGTAATAATGGTAACTTATACGCGGTAAACTGGTTTAATAGCCTCATTAGGTATTGTAATAATGGTAAATAACAAGCGGTAAACTGTTTTAATGGAATCATTAGATGTAGTAATAAAGGGAACTAATTAGCGGTAAACTGGTTTAATAGCATCTTTAAGTGTTGTTTGCATGAGGCTGATACAATTCATTATTTGTGTTTTGTTAACTTCAGGCTCTAATGAACTAATGACCTGCAGCCACAACCGTGCAGTCAAACTTTTTAAAGAGAGCATCAACTCTGTTTGTAGCTTCACCAGCTACTCGTGTGATAGTAGGTAGTCCAAACTGGCGAAAAAGTGCGTTTTAGGGTCAGTTTTTGCGGTTTTCAAAAAAAAAATTTCACTACTTCTAGTTGTCCTATAAGAATAAAAATTATATGTCAATAAAGTTTAAGTCTTTATCTGTCGTAATCTGGTATTTTTATATCTGTAACACATGTTTGAATGTGTTTTATATTTGTTTGAAAAGTATCAGTTACGTCAACAAATTTCACCGTTTTGCGTGTACCGATCGACCCCACACTGTTTTATTTGGTCGCGGCTTCGCGACGAAGCATCGTAGAAGCATAATCTTAATGTCATTTTAAAGATCGAATTCTAGGCTATCGTTCGATGTATAAATTGAAAAAAATAACTTGTTTATTTCATTTAAAAAATACAGATTTTAAACTTTAAATGACGATATATACACGGAAACAAACAAATTCTGTTTCAATTTTTACACCGATGTAAAGTTCAGTTTTATAACTACTTTGTGTTGTAAATTCAAGTATTTCTGATTTACGGTCGCGAAGCCGTACCCCCAATAAACATATAACCCTCGAGTCGACTTTCAGCCCCGAGTAAGTTGCTCGCCGAACGGTTTTAAAGGTTGACGACCGATGATGCTAAACGGATTTTACCCTTGCTAGAGCCTTCAAACAAGTTGTAAGTATCATTTTTAAAGTTTCATTTCCATTTTAATAAATGAATTTTAAGTTTGAATGTCAGTTTGGTTTAATTAGTACACGTTATTAATGTAAATTTAAACGCTACAAGTCCACGGTTTTAGCGGGTGAACTACGCTTGTACACAGGGTGTGTTTAGACGTGAAGCTATTTAATTCAGGACATTCTAGGGACTTAAAATATGGATGCACTTAACTATTAGATGCTAGTGTTTACTAATTCTTTAAAATCTATTGACTGGGATCAATGATAGGGTCGTATTACTACAGTTTATCTGGACTATCACGTCAAAATTATGAATCGACAAATTCAAAATGGCCACCAGACTATCCTGGTTACTATGTGGACGAACTCAATTATTTACAGGGAACGAAGGTTAAATACTTATAAAATACTAATGAAACACAAAAGAAATTTATAATTATAATAACTATACATTTTTATCAATGTATTTAAAACAAAAGACACTAAATATGAAGGACTAATGTGATAATTTTTTTTTATTTTCTGTTGTGCACTCTGATTCTGATTCCCCTGCTGAATAATGTGAAATGGTCTGCGCCAGTCTCCTTAATAAAATGTACCAGATCAATTTTTAGATGGTTGTGCAATTTATTAAGATTGTACATGTTGTGACTTAGTTTTAAATGTTATATTAGTTGTAAGTGTAAGTAGTACTAGTAGTATTTCTCATTATTTATTTATTTTATATGCATATAATAGTAACAATGAAGGACAGTTAAGTTGTCCTATAGGATGTTGAGAACCACAGTATGGCATCTTCATCATTGGATATCTCAACCATTGTGGGACAAGCAACGATTATTTCAAATTTCATTCAGTAGAATTACTCTTAAAAATATATATTAAAAAATATAAATTACTTTTAACAAAAAGGTGTTTTCAGGCTTTTTCATATGTTTCCAGTTATAGTCATAGGACAAATAGTAGGCCTACACAATAGTCTAGTAGTAAATTTAATTATATTTTATTAATCACTAAATCAATTGTTCGTTCCATAGCTGGAGACATTTACGGTGGCCTATCCAGAACTTTCCTTACAAGGGAAGGGAAGAAGGCCAAGACCCCACTCCCCCCTCCCCCCTACAATTCCCAAAACATATTACTTACTCTTGATGCTCCACAAGATCAAGGTTGAGGGAAACAAGACGTTCAAAGATGTTCCCCCAAAACGGTTCCCCCAAAGCAGTTATCAGGTTTGAAAAGAAACCAAAGCATGTGGCATCAACTGCTGCATCACTTGTAAGCATCACGTCTTTATTAAACTACATTACATTACATTTACTCTACTAAATTTTGATTCTGTTTGTCCTGCACTAGATAACTGTGGTATTTTTTAAAATAATATTTTAACTCATGTGATTTTTGAAAATAATTAACACATTTTTCCACGTCGATGTTACCAACACAATAATTTTAGAGTTATTCCAAAGCAAAAAAAAAAAAAAAAATTGAATTTTTTTTTTTATGAAAATAAAAGTGACCAAAACGCATTTTTGTCATTTTCAATTATTTTTTTACCTTGAAAGACTCATTTTAGATGACTGAAAAAAATTGGGCATATATATTACAAACTTTGCAGCAACTTTACCAATTTCCACACTTCTATGTTATTTAGTTTAAAAAATATGGGTTCTCAAAAATGGCACTTTTTGAAAATCAGTTTTTTACCAAATTTTGCTTTTTTAAAAATCGCATAACTTTTTTATTTATTGAGATATTTTTATAAAATTTGTGGCATAGACCTTACAGTTAAAAATTCTTTCATGACATACTCACTCCAGAAGTCTGCAATCAATAGTTAATTTCAGTTTGGACTACCTAGTGATAGCGAGGACAAATTTAAAGTAGGTCCAGTGAATGGAACATGTATCACTGCCGCTATCTCAGGGGCGGGTTGAGGTTTGTTTTGGTGTAGGTGTGATAATTGCTACATGACGTCGACATTTTTAGTGTGTTATTGTAAGGTGCATGCTATCTGTCATTTTTTTCTAATGGATTTTTTTTTCATAATCTCTGCTTAAATACACGACGACATACAAATGTTTTGTTGCAACTATGTACTGTGTGCTTTCTCTCCCCATCACAAACCATTTTCTAACTAGCATATGGAACAATTGTATCTATGAATAGGCACCTTTGAACATTATATATATATATATATATATATATATATAAAGAGAGAGAGAGAGAGATAGATAGAGAAAAAAAGGCTCTATATATAATTATCTGTATATAAAGTGCATATATATATATATATATATATATATATATATATATATATATATATATATATATATATATATATATATATATATGTAGGCCTTATATATAAATATAAGTATATTTATATGTATATATATGTATATGTATATACATGTATATATATATATATATATGTATGTATATATATAAATATATATATATATATATAACATGATTGTTAATATGTCATCTGACAGTCAGGACAATGCACCACTTGTGGTCCATCTGGTTGTGCCAACATGGGATTCTGGGCTGACACCAACAAGAACGCTACAGGCAAATATTACATCAAGACAAATGGTGCTGCACCTTTCTGCACGTCTTGATGATGCAAGTCTTTTGTCTTAAATGTTGAGTGCAAAGAATGTAATAGATTTGTGGAAGGATTTTCGAGATCTTTAACATTACATATTTAATCGACGTCTTAGTAAAGATAAACGTGTTCAAAATTAATTTTTTCTGAGATCATTTGTCCATGACATTATTTGTACTGATATATTTTGTCCATGAGATCATTTGTCCCTGAGATCATTTGTCATAAGATCACTTATCATGGAAACGTCCCCATATATATATATATATATATATATATATATATATATATATATGGGTGGTAGCAGGATTGTAGGAAGAAAGTCTCAGGAATAAAAGGCACAAATGTATATTTGCATGGAATTTTTTGATACTGGTAAACTTATGTGAATTTAGGATTGGTTATACTATCAACTAAATCAAAACCTTCCTCTATACGTTCACAAAAATCTAATAATCTGTAATGAAAACATAATTGTTTTTTTTTTTTTAAATTAGATCTACGTAAACATGAAAAAGGGTGTATCAAAGCCTTACGAAAGATGCGGAGAGCAAGCGTTGGACAGCACTTAGTAGTGTGTTAGATCGAAACATTCATTTAGGCCTATCTACATAAGGTGGTACTTTACGTTTTACATATTAATAAAAAAAAACTGTCCGTCGTTGACGTGAGGGAGTGGGGGGGGGGGTGAGTTCTACTTTTGAAAAACTCAACCGGCAGTGTGTTAAGGTGGGGGGGGGGTGGGGGGTGGCTGGAGGAAAGGGAAAGGTTTAAGCGTTTTAGTTGCGTCAATTTTGGACTGATAAACAATGTTCCCTCTAAGGACCAAGACTGCGCGGTGCTAAAAATGACTCGGGCAAGTTAATATGTATATTTAGGCTTACAATTAAGCAGAGTAATGAAGGCATGCATTTTGATAAATTAATAGTATAATGTGTAGGACTAGTGAAACGTATGCAATTAAAAGAAGATACGAATCCCATTAAAATAAAATAAAATACACAATAGAAACTTTCAGAGTTATATTTATACAACAGGTTATGTGGTCGACTTACTATGTTAGTGCAATGCAATCATGTTAATAATGTTAATACCATAAAGGTAATACAAATACATCAGTTTTACATGTTAACCACTTTAAAAAGCAGACTTGAAAACAAAATTAGCTAACATTTCAGGGACATTTATTGCAATTTCTCGCGTCTAACCTTACCTTGCTTCCACACCTTATATGCTCTGTTTAAATCCACATCCTCTCCAGCATTTAGATATAATTTAATTCGCATTAGATTTCCCAAATGTGTGGCTTAAAGTCTATTTCGTGCTTGCACTTTAATGCTGTTCATAAGACTAAAACCTCGCTCGCAATCAGCGCTGGATGCTTGAAAAGTACAGCATATGTCAATTAACTTTGCCAGTGAGCTAATTTGTTCATCGTTTAAAGCAACTCCTGCGATTTCGGATAGTGAATTTACTAAACCTGATTTGAGTTTTTCGCTGATCTGAAATTTGAAGTCATTGTATTGCGTGATAAGTGACTCTTCATTTGTTTGTAACACATCTTTGTACTTTCCGCACAGTTCTTTAATCTCTTTGAAGCCAAACTCAAATGCACAAATTTTTAAACCAGTATGATCAAAAGCTGACCAAAACTGCAGTTCATCTGCTGAAAACCTTACATTTAAATGGTCGCAGACTGATCGTATAAACTGTGTGATTTGTCTTGTGTCGATTCCTACGTTTTCATTCAAAATATTCTTGGCTTTATCATTCCAATAAATATCTTCACTCAGGTATTGTGCTTCTAATTTGCGTATTTTAGAAATGCAAAATTGATGTGCTTCAATAGATGATAAATTACTTCGCTGCAACAACATTGATAGATTAGCTAATTCATTCAATACATCATTAACGATATAAAGAGCAACTTGATACAAGGGATCTCTAAATGATCTCAAAACATAACAACAAACAGGATCATTGCAGTCTTCGACTTGTTCTTCACAGTAGGCAGCTAAAACATCAAGATTTCTAACCAAAGCACTGACAGCAAAGTGACGTGACAACCAACGAACTTCATGAATTGGTCGAAAAGAAATTACATCCATATCATGCACCTTGGCCAATTCTTCAAGTGCGCCCTTTTTAACTTTTAAATAGGATGTAAACCGTGCGTAAGAGAACCTCGCTATTTTTAAACAAATGAACATCTTTCCAAGCGTCAGAAAGTGCCAAGTCTTATCGATGAGCAACACAGTGCTGTTCAACAAGATGGGGTACCTTAGCCTTCAGTAAAGCAGCTAATCCCTTCCTACGGCCTAACATAACCGATGCCCCGTCTGATGTTATCATTACCATGCGGTTCATATCAAGTTGGTGTTCAGTGTAGTACTGTGTTATGGCTGCCTCCAGAGCTGAGGCATCACATGCAGTAAGCTGAATTATCCCACCAAAAACGGTTTTGTAGAATAAAGAATTGACTGGACGAAATTTAAAATAAAGGATTAGCATTTTATGTACAGTTATGTCAGTACTTTCATCAACTATAAGCGTGTGGAACGATGCTACTCGAAGTTCTGTCAGTATGTTCTTTACAACCACCTCGTTGATTGCTTCAACAAACTCAAAGGCGTAATTCTTACTTCGCCAACTGTCTGGTATAGAAACATACTTCCACATGTGATTATGAATCAGTTGTACCGACAGCATCGAGGCGTTCATCCTAATGGCGAGAAGAACATTATCCATTAGGATTCGAACTTGATCCTCGTTTGAACGCTGGCGCTAATTTTGTTCAATTCGTTCTTCTCGCTCATTGTTAGTTTCAATCAGCAGACTTTAAGACCAGTCTCATTTGAGCGGTTGTACACAATCGCAACATTTTCTACGTGAACACGAGACAATAAACGACGTTTACAGTAGTCAAGCTTCCATGATTCCCAACGCTTTCCTGTGACAAATTCGTTGTCTTTGTTGGTTTTGTTACAAGTACTAGCAGCTCAGAACTTACACTTCAGTCCAATCTCATCTGAATATTCGTAGATGCTTTCTAATTCAACTGAAACATTCTTTGAATCGGGCGTATCGGTTATTACTTTAACTTTGAGCCATTCCAGTTTAAACGAACCTCTCGCTTTTTTTTTGCTGCATTGTTTTACCGCTTGTTACACACATTTTTTCTTTTCAACATTTTCAAATAGCACAGAGTAGTAAACTTTTATTCCTTATTTACCAAACCAGTTTGTGAACACTGAAACAGTTCGATCCAGGTGCACGTAATGATCCCAAGAATTGGATATATAGTATATAAATCCTTAAACCAAACAGCATAAACACATCCACATTTAGTAACGTAGAATTTGCATCTGACTTGGTTAAATCGTCAAAGTATCAAGGAAATGGGTGGGGTTGGGAGATGGGGGAGGGCAGTGGCAATAAAAAAAAACCTTGCATGGTCAGCTAGTAGCCGCAATCCCTTTCAGGTATTAGGTGTCAGTGCTGCGGTCAGTTTTGGGGTAAACCATTAAATCAAGCAGAGGGAGTGTCACCCAGACATTAGATCGGTACCCCGCTCAGGTGAGAGGCAAGTCATAAACTAGACCTGTGCTATGACAACCGAGGTCAGAAACTTTAAGTATCAGCTTGGTCAAGACCAGTCAATTATATCCGGGGTTTCTATTTATGTCACAAAACACAAAGACTGTTTGTTTAACAAAACAGGCACTAAAAATGTCGCTTAATTCAAACCACTGGCCACAATTTTTCTAGTGAATTAGGCTCGCCCGACGTTCTGATAATCTGTGCGCGGGGTCAGAATTTGTCTGCGCGGCATATTTGTAAGTGCTGCGCGGCCGCGCAGCCGCGCAGCTTAGAGGGAACACTGCTGATAAAAAAGGGTGAAAGGTGGACTTCCACTCATTCTCTTTCACCCCTAGCCATATACCAACTTTCGACTCATTGTGTATAAATCTTCTTGTAGGGAGTGGTGGGGGAGGGGAAAGGGAGTTAGTAGCCATTAGAGATAAGCAATTATATTTAATTAAATAGGATATAATCGTAAAAGGCGGATTTCCTTTATTACATTAGTACAGTTTTATTTCTTTGTTATAAAAGTAAGTAATTGGTTTCAATCAAAGCAGTGAAATACAATACAGATGACAACGCCGGCTCTGACCCCCCCCCCCCCCCCCAATACGCTTCAAACTTATGTTATTTTACTGATTAAATAGCGACACAAGAATCCTTGATCTTCATTTCTCTTTAAAACGATGGATCCAGGCAATATGTAATGCAATCCTGTATAATTATCTGATCTATCATGTGAAGTTGAGAGAATCCTAAGAATCGTAAAAAGGACTAATCGCGTCATTTAAAAAAACCCGCTAGTGAAATCATACATTACACATTAATACATTTTGCTTCTGTTCTAACTGTTACACGATTTATCTACTCACCGTTCCGGTGTAAATCCTTTCTATTAACCTTGTTGTAAAAGCCCCCCCCCCCCCCCCGACCATCTTGGACAAAGTTGGTAGAGCGTGTTTTAACCTCACTAAAAAAATTTACGGTTACACAGTGCACAACCAACTTTTATACAATTGGCTTCTATTATAAGTGATACAAATCTACTCACCAATCTAGTGTACATGTGTACATTTTTCCAATTTTAATCAGCGAAAAAGTCCCCCCCCCCCCCCCCCCCCCCGCCGGTCGAGATAAAAATGGAAAGCGTTTTTTGCCGGTCGCTGTTTCGTAAGGGTATTTGTTTTACACAATCAATGTAGAAACAGATCAGTATGTAAAAGCTTGTAGCCGTTAAATTTCTTAACTGTGACTGTTTATAATTCAAAACTGCAGCTTAAAAAAAAATATTCTGACCCTTTTGGTGCCTCCCTAGCTACGCCTCTGGACTTACGGACATCTTGGAAAAGTTTAACTCCAAATTCTTATTTAGACCTAGTGATAGACCTAGATGTTATCGAAAATATCAAATCCCTATATTACATTATCAGTTAATGTACACATGGTGTGTAAATGAATAAGTATCTTTGCAGCATGTTTTGAGAGGTCTACTAAATATTTATAGACGTCTACAAAGGGGGGGGGGGGGGATTCGTCGAAAGTGGACGAGGGAGGGGAGCGGTAGGAGGGGGGTGGGGTTAAAACTCGGTGTTACACTAACACTTACCCTGTCCCTAACCGGCCTAACCCTAATGCAGCTATTATGCGCAGAGCAATTGAGTTTCGTTGGGGGGGGGGGGGGGGGCGGACACTGTTAAAAGTATGTATTTTCTATATAAATTATATAAATTTTATGTCGTTCGGGGGGGGGGGGGGGGGGGGTTCGGTAAAAAAAAATTCTCCCCCCCCCCCCCTTCCCGAAGAGATGCCTGGAAGAAACTCTGGTGATTAGGTATCTATATTTTGTACTTATAACTTGCAGGCCTATTAACATAATAATAAAACAGTTTGCTTAATAAGTTCATCAGGTCATTTCATAAATACAAATGTTATAAACATATAAAACCACAAAACCATAGGTAATATCTGAATTCTGTAGCATACCTTACATTTAGGCTAATACTGAATTAAAAAGAAATTACATTAAGGTTTGAAATTAATACAACTTGTAATTAAGAAAGAAAGCTTCAATTCTAAATAACACAAATTCAAAGATTTTTTCAACTCATTTAGTCGAAAATATTTTTATTTTTTCCGATATTGACCAAAATAAGTTTTTAAAGCTTAGGCCTAATGTTTTTACAAACATAACTCAATTTTATTAGGCCCCTGTAAACATTAATTAAGGTTCCTCTGTAGACCAAGCAATATATTTGGCAGATGAAGTAGAGTTCATGTTTCCGATATTGACCAAAATAAGTTTTTAAAGCTTAGGCCTAATGTTTTTACAAACATAACTCAATTTTATTAGGCCCCTGTAAACATTAATTAAGGTTCCTCTGTAGACCAAGCAATATATTTGGCAGATGAAGTAGAGTTCATGTTTCTTGACCTTGGCATATGAAGTGATTGTCCGTGTGGTCAGCACTATTCACAGCCGCCTTTACTTTTTACCTTTAATTTCCCCAATGTATATCCGGTACCCATCAGAAATGGGCGGACTTAATTAAACAAACATTTTGATATAGATCTATAACATTCCAAACAACATCTGATCTGTAGAATTTACCTTTCTGCTTCCAAATGCGGTATTTTCCAATTGAAAATTCATCACAAAACATTCAATAAATTATATAAATGGCATTTTATAAATTTATATAAACTATTTACTTTCACTTTCACCTTGGTGTAAAAAAAATGTAGGTATAAACAAACTGATTTCAATAGTAAGAAAGAATCATGTCTTTTCTTGCTTACTAGCTTTAAAACAAGTGAATTTGACTTTTTACCTGCGTTTATGATCGCGTTTCTATATATTTTATTTGCGACACTAAAAAAATTATATTTAATCAACCAATTATGCTAGATTAATAAAATTGGTACTGTTGGATTGCATTTTTAAAGCTCTACAGATATATGATATTCTTTTTATAATTTGATGAAAATTGAATTTATATGAGTCTAACTATATTGTGATATAGTTGTGTCAAATATAATAGATAAATGAATAATAAACCTAAATCAATGGCTAAATATATCAATATAGGCAAAAAAATAAATTTAAACAGCAGTGTTTTCGAGCAAGATTTGCTATATCTATATATATATATATATATAAATCAAAGTGGTCAAGTCATCCCGGCGCCGCAGGCGCGTCAAATTTGGCACGATGGTGCCTTGGGGCGATAGAACACGAGGGCCGGTGACGGTTTGCCGAAAAGTCTACGGAGAGGGGGTCAAAACTGACCTCGACTGACCGGCGCCTTATATGGGCTATATTACGAAAAAAAATTTCCTCCGACGACCCCCCTTGAAATATTGTGAGGTGGTAGGAGAACGCCTTGGGGTGTCACAAAAAACTCGCACAAAAAACTCGCCATGTCCGGGAAAAATCGGGAAATGGGTCAAAACTGACCAGTCGTATTTCCCTATATAATCTTTGTATTTTATGGGAAAAACAGGGAAATTTCAACCTAATTTTTAGATTACTTAACGTCTGTACATCATGCTAAGTTTTTGCATACACTACTATAGATGACTAGGCCGTATGGAAAACTGTTGGTCAGACCCAAATCCCTCGACGAGGGCTAAAAGATGACCGTGAGTGAAATTCTCCTTATATGAGATATATATAGATAAATTGACGAACGATCCCCTTAATATTATGTGACGTCGTAGACCGACCCTGGAGGGTAACAAAAAAACTTTATTCCCGTCGGAAACAGCCATTATAGTGTTAAATATGTTCATATACCGTAATTTCTTATATAAGCATAGCAACTGTTTGTTTAAAAAAGTAAACAAAGATATACGTCATACTTTCAGTTTTCAAGGGAGGTAACGTTTTTAAAATTATTATTTTTCAAATAATTGTATACTAATACTATTTTAAACAGAAAATGACGAAGTATAGCATTTGTTTTAGTAAAAAATTAAGTTGTTAATTCAGTTACGTATCCAAATTAAATAAATAAATTTATTTTAAAAGGCAATGTAATATAAATTATGAGATATACTATACTGTTCATGGAAACTGTAGTTCTAATTCGATTTTTGTCATACAATGCGTACTTTCAAATATTTTCTCCGAAAACGGATGTTAAAAAACATTTTCGGTAAAACCTTAGTTTTATCGGGTAATGTTTGTTGAGTTTCGGTAACTAGAGTTACGGTAAACCATGGTTTATTTGACCATTGAAATATAAATAAATTGAAAGTCGATTGTAGTAAATTAATATTTTAATTTTTTAAGTTTAATCGACAAAAGGAAACAATAATAAATATAGTAGTAGATTTAAATTAGTAGATCTAAAAATTTAAAAAAAAAACAATATTAATATAAATATAAATAGGCCTAATGAAGTCAAATTTAATAATTTAATTAATGTTTTTGGCTTGCAGCGGATTTGCGACCATTAATTAACTAGATCTAGCTAGATATCTAGCTGCTAGGCCAAGTAGAAAAAATCTAGATTACGAAAATAGTAAAAACGATTACAAAATGTAAAAATGATTACAAAAATAAATCTATCCAAATTTTAAACATTCTTGATAAAAATAAAAGATGACGCCAAAATAAAGTATGGTTTACAGTACTTCCGGTGAATTCCGGAAGTGTGTGACAGACTTTGGCATTGTTTTACTGTTTTAAACTGCTATACGATTCCGGAATAATAACCGACGCTAAACTAAGGTTTTACCCATCTTCTCTAAAATTAGCATTACTGTTTAAATTTAAGCACTCCACACCTCATCGTGATAATTAGCATTCAAATTATCAAATGCTTTTGAAAACCTAAGCGAAGCTAGGCAGTATGCCTAGTACTAGATCTATACAAAAAGCGGCCATCTGTAAGTTAGAGTGGCTTCCCCTGAATCTAGCGCTATAAGTTACGTAACAATAAAAAAAATAAACAAGATGGCTGCTATAGTAAATGAAATGAGCATGGTTGCATCTGTTGGAAACATCGCTAGTCTTCATTTATGACTGAATTTTTTAAATTCAATTGTTTAAAAACAGGTACATAGCCTAAATGAAACTAGGAAACATTTTTGTACTTTTCAAAACATAGATCTAAATCCTCCTCAATATGCTACTGATATAACTGAACTCGAACCCTCCACTCCACTTGTCAAGATTTTTTTAAACAAGAAAACGGGGCGGCGATCACACTGGGGATGACGATGTTTGAAATTTGCCCACATTAATGTGGGTTATTAAATCGTAAACACTGATCACTGATAGTGATACTCATACTGATAATATCAGTGGGAGGGAGGGGGAGAGATACGAGTAACAAATTGTAACTAAAAGCATTTTATACTGATTATACTTATAGGCCTAAGCCTAAGTTATATTATAACTGTAACATATCGATGTGGCTTGGTTATTATCAAGGTGGTGATTTTTGGCTCCAATGTTTCTTCAAGTAATTCCAAAAACCCCTTTTAAATATTTAGTAGAATCCTTCTAATTTAGCTTATCGGGTCTAGGTCTATAACTATAACATTATCCACCACATGAACTAATATTTTCAGGTTTAGTGTAAAAAAATAATTGATACTATGTCCATCTTTAAGAAGCTAAGTTATCATTAGTTTGATAGTTTGATAACCTAGTGGGCAACTCAATCATAACATTTACATTCGCTATATGTTAAAAATAATTCCCCTTTTTTTGTTATACTAGCAAATTTAAAGCATCACTCTAGCAATATTTATATATGTTTGACTCTTATCATTATAGAAAAAGCATATAATGTACAAGAATATAGGTATAATTTTATTCACCTATATGATTATAATATGCCAGCTACGTTTTTGTTTGCTGTAGCTTGTTGATTATATTAAACTAACCATGGGTACCCGTTTCACTAGAATTATATGCCTATATATTTTTACTGTTATACTTATTTTTAAAAAAAAAATTATTAAATCCATATACTTACCCACACACAACTTTTATGCAAGCACATATATTCGTTCCCTGCCATACAAATAAAAAAGTTATTGCAAATGTTGCTTTATGGCAACTTTTTATGATTTTTAAAGCCGCCCTTTTTTTTGTTATCAATAGGAATCCCATTCACAACAATTGATTTGGTTCAAATTTTATCTCTCCCTGGCTAACTGGATTTGAATTTAAGTGAGAGAGAACAAAAACTTACAAGTCCTATTCGGTAACAAAACTAAAAAACATTTTGTGCGAATTAGTACCAAGCTACCTGAAGAGAGCAAAGGTTTATTAAGCTGTTTATTACAATTTACAACTGTAATTAAAATTAATTTTTAAACTTTTATTACATATTTGGATAAGATAAAGCACTTATTATTTACAATTAAAAACTAACAACAGCAAATCAAGTTTTGATTTTTGTTATTGTTAATATCTTAGTAATTCTATTTTGATAAATAATTTTAAAAAAAAACAACAACTGGTAGCCAAGATATTAATCTGCAGTCCTTATCGATTTGCATTACTGCTCATCTATTTTCATATCAAATCTTAGTAATCAGATTAACAAAAGTCTGGCATATGTTGCAATTATTGCCATGTTATTAAAGTTGTTTTGACTAACATTTACATTGGTTTAACATTTATGTTTTTTTTAATCATCAGTTCATTTCTGAGATGCTGTCCAGCATGGAGGTTAAAACAGATGTGTTATCTGCAGTTTCATCTACTGTAGATATACAGTCAAATGAATTAACAGAGTTTTCATCTTCTGAAGATTTGAAACCTGATCTATCAACCATAGTATTATCATCTTCTGAAGACATAAAAACAGAATTAACATTTTTTAATTTCCAGGATATAAAACCTGACATGACATTTAAAACCCATCAAGATGTTAAACCTGATGTTACACCAGAATTTTCTTCTTCTGATGACGTAAAAGCAGAATTATCAACATTGTTTTATTTCCAGGATATAAAACCTGATATCACATTTAAAAACCCTCAAGATGTTAAACCTGATGTTACACCAGAATTTTCTACTTCTGATGACATAAAACCAGAATTATCATTTTTTAATTTCCAGGATATAAAACCCGAATGTGATGTTTGTCACAAAAGATTTAGTGCTAAGAATAGTCTATTACGACATAAAAAAGTTCATTCAGAAGATAAGTCGCATGAATGTGATGTTTGTCATCAAAGGTTTTCTCAAAGTTCTAACTTAAGAAGACATATTATACAGATTCATTCAGGAGAAAGGCGTTTTGAATGTGATGTTTGTCACAAAAAAGTTAGTGATAAGAAGGGTCTATTACGACATAAATTTATTCATTCTGGAGATAAACCACATGAATGTGATGTTTGTCATAAAAGGTTTTCTCAAAGTTCTTATTTAAGAAAACATAAAAAGGTTCATTCAGAAGAAAGGCCTCATGAATGTGATGTTTGTCATAAAAATTTTGTGGATATGAAGGATCTATTACGTCATAAAATTGTTCATTCTGAAGATAAGCAATATGAATGTGATGTTTGTCATAAAAGGTTTTCTCAAAGTTACAAGTTAAGTGAACATAAAAAAGTTCATTCTGGAGATAAACCACATGAATGTGATGTTTGTCATAGAAGGTTTTCTCAAAGTTCCAATTTAAGAACACATAAAAAGGTTCATTTAGGAGAAAGGCCATATGAATGTGATGTTTGTCATAAAAGGTTTTCTCAAAGTTCCAATTTAAGAACACATAAAAAGGTTCATTCAGGGAAAAGGCCACTAGAATGTAATATTTGACATCCATGGTTTTCTCAAATTTCTTGTTAATCTTCACACACAAAAATTTTTTTATAGAGAAAAGCCACATGAACGTGATTTGTCACAAAAAGTTGACTCAGAAGAATAATTTGTTATGCCATATGTGTTCTTACAGGTTATAAGCCATATGTATGTATAAAAGATTTTCTCTAAGTTCTTATGTAAGTGCACTTGTAAAGTCACTCAAGAGACAAGCCGCATTAATCTGGTTTTTGTCATAAAAGATTTTCTCAAAGTTTTATTTAGTTTTAGTCTATATGCACATGAGAAAAATCAATCAGGAAGAGAAGCCACTTGAAATTGGATGTTTATTACAAAAGATTTTCTCAAATATCTCATTTTAATACTCATAAAAAATTCATTTTTGAGGTAAGGTAGGTAATTCATCATGACTTAACACCAATTTGGGAACGGAGTGGTCTAGCTGTAGAGAGCTGGACTGCTTACCCGTAAGTCTCGAGTTTGTATCCGGGTTGAAGTAAATCTACTGTAATTGAGCCCACCCAACTCTGATGGGTACCTAACTCACGTTAGGGAAAGTAAAGGCGGCTGGGCATAGTGCTGATCACACTATCTCTTCATATGCCAAGGTCACAGGAACAAGTGAACTCTACTTCACTTGCCCTATATACCATCAGGTTTGGAAAGAAAACTTTTTTAACACCAATTTAATTCATTTTTTAACAAAATAAATTAATTCTAGAGCCAATTATTATTAAATACCCTTTTATAATTTTTTCTAAACACATAACTTTATTTAGCGATTATCCAATAGTGGGCCATAGTTTATCAATTTTTATATTTGTATTATGAAAAGGTTTTTTTTGTTGTGGTAAAGTATACAACAGGGGTCGGCTTGCGTCTAGCCGCATGCAGCTCTTTTGATGTCAAGTTGTGTCTCTTGTATGGAGTTTCATACACACGTAATTTCATTTTCAAAACTCATAACAAATATTATACTGTAAAAAAAACAACTTTAAACGGGATAAAAATACTCAGAGAACAATAAGTGTAGGTGTGGTAGAAAATTTACGGACAGCTGACAGCCACTTGGGCACCAGACCTATTTAAAAACAGGTGCATAAATGAAACAAGGAAACATTATTGTATTTTTTTAAACTTAAATCCTCCTCAAAAGGTGAAATAATTATTAAAATTTAAGGAAACACCTGTTTTTCACATTACTAGTCGCGGGCAATTTTCCGTACCTAAAGTGATAGATTACCAAAAGTTGCAGATCTAGAGAACTTGTAAATTATTATTTTTAGTTCAAGGCTACTCTACATAATACTTGTAAAGTTTTATAACTCCGAAGTTTCACTTTTGTAAGACAGACCTTGATTGGCTGTATGGATCTCTGAAATCGATCCTCTCAAAATTACACTTAATAAAAATGTTATAGTATTTAATTGGTACTCAAAACTTTGTCAATTATTTAAGTCAATACAATTTTTAGGGGCCTAAATAATTTTTTTTTTAACCATATAACTTAGTTCAGCCATGTTTGTTGTCATTTTCAGTGATTAAATGTACACAACAAATTGTTTCAGGTTTTTTTTTTGTTTAGTAACTGTCAATGCTAAAATCATCAAATAGGCCCTACACCCAATCTTTAGTTAAATCCAACAAAAATCAGTCATATGTTTTATAACCATATTTATTTTAGTAACATTGTGCCTACCAATACATGATTTTAAAACAAATTAAAATAATTGATGGGCCTTTCAAATAATTTCTAAACAATTCACCGTTTGGTCCATTAAATTTGTTTTAATATATATTTATAGTGGACTTAAGCAATTTTTCTTAAGGGTCATATGATCATGCCTCAGATTTTAACAGACTGAGGCTAACTATCTCTTCGTTGTTACAGGTTCAATACTTTTCAACGATTTTCCTGTATTTTTATTAACACTGCACTATAAACACTTAAATTTAGATCTAGATCTGCACACAAATCATAATTTAAAAAAAAAAACAATTTATTTATGGTTCTTGAAGGACTATCACACCACCTAACACAGTCACAATTGTCATTTGACATTTTTGCATAACTTCAGCCAAAAAGATAATTGTCTGAAATATTTAGAGTAAATGTTCTAATTTTATCATTAGAAATAAAACCCACACAATTTTAACTAATTCAATTTCTGCTCTTTTCTAATAACCTTACCTATTAGTATTATTTGCTACACTATCTTCATGCTTTAACACACCTGTTTTCATTCAAAAGAGGGAACCTATAGTTTTGTAATTTAAATGTGTTAGGACAGATTTAAAATCTAGTCCTTATATTATATACTAGACACCCATAGGTTAAATTGTAGGTCTACACTATTCTCAGAACTATGCCATATATTTTATATAGGCTAGAAGTCCATATATTTTAATTAATTATTTTTTAAATAACAGGCTTCACAAACGAATAAATTACAGATAGGCAGTGATTTTCAGTAATCATTTTAAAAGAATTAGTCATCATTCTTACCACTACTTGATCAATGACTAAATGCCGGATTGGTCTAGTGGTAGAGAGCTGGACTGCTAACCTGTAAGTCTCAGGTTCAAGTCAGTATACCGTCCCTGAGTCCACCCAACTCTGATGGGCACCTAACTCACATTAGGGTAAATAATGGCAGCTGGGCATAGTGCTGATCACACTATCTCTTCATATGCCAAGGTCACAGAAACAAGTGAACTCTACTTCACTTGCCCATTAGACCGTCTGGTTTGAAAGGGAACATACTTACTATTTGTACTCGTCTAATTCTTCTCCTTTTTCGTTCTTAATTTTAATGCTTGATGGGACCCCCCCAACACAAGTATACGTGTTATGTAATGAGCGTGATAAATGTGGGCAGTACAGGTGGTTGAACTATTGTTGCGATGAGTTGAGGGCAGCAAGTCAGATGAATTTACCATTTCATGGTAATTTAATGTTAGTATTTTAAAAAAACACAATGAAAACCGAGGACGTTGGGACATTCTATTAAATGCTATTAATATTATGTTTTACATAATTAGTAATCTACATACTTAAAACTAAATATTTTTAGATGAATTATAAAATATAAATAATTATAAATAAATAAATTATAAATAAATTATAAATATTACCATGCGTATACAACCTACACACATAACATTACATTTAATTAATCGTAAGTTAATTTTGCACTCTCTGAATATATAATTCATAAAAGTATTAACACATTGCATGCAAATATATATTTGTGACTTTTTGCCTGTGACTCTTTTTCTGTGTTTTTTTTTTCCTGTGTTTTTTTTTCCTGTGAATTTTTTCCTACAATCATCTACATAAGGTGGTACATTACGTTTTTAATATAAAAACTTTCCTTCATTGCCGTGAGGGGATGGGGGGGGGGGGGGGGGGGTGAGTTCTACTATTGGAAAACTCAACCGGCAGTGTGTTAAGGTGGGGGGGGGGGTGGCTGGAGGAAAGGGGAAGGTTTAAGCGTTTTAGTTGCGTCAATTTTGGACTGATAAAAAAGGGTGAAAGGTGGACTTCCACTCATTCTCTATCACCCCTAGCCATATACCAAGCTTCGACTCATTGTGTATAAATCTTCTTGTAGGGAGTGGTGGGGGAGGGGAAAGGGAGTTAGTAGCCATTAGAGATGAGCAATTATATTTAATTAAATAGGATATAATCGTAAAAGGCGGATTTCCTTTATTACATTAGTACAGTTTTATTTCTTTGTTATAAAAGTAAGTAATTGGTTTCAATCAAAGCAGTGAAATACAATACAGATGACAACGCCGGCTCCCCCCCCCCCCCCCTTACGCTTCAAACTTATGTTATTTTACTGATTAAATAGCGACACAAGAATCCTTGATCTTCATTTCTCTTTAAAACGATGGATCCAGGCAATATGTAATGCAATCCAGTAAAATTATCTGATCTATCACGTAGAAGTTGAGATATTCCTAAGAATCGTAAAAAGGACTAATCGCGTCATTTAACAAAACCCGCTAGTGAAATCATACATTACACTTTAATACATTTGGTTTCTGTTCTAACTGTTACACGATTTATCTACCCACCGTTCCGTTGGAAATCCTTTCTATTAACCTTGTTGTAAAAGCTCCTCCCCCCCCCCCCCCCCCCCCCGACCATCTTGGACAAAGTTGGTAGAGCGTGTTTTAACCTCACTAAAAAAATTTACGGTTACACAGTGCACAACCAACTTTTATACAATTGGCTTCTATTATAAGTGATACAAATCTACTCACCAATCTAGTGTACATGTGTACATTTTTCCAATTTTAATCAGCGAAAAAGTCCCCCCCCCCCCCCCGGCCGGTCGAGAAAAAAATGGAAAGCGTTTTTTGCCGGTCGATGTTTCGTAAGGGTATTTGTTTTACACAATCAATGTAGAAACAGTTAAATCAGTATGTAAAGGCTTGTAGCCGTTAAATTCCTTAACTGTGACTGTTTATAATTCAAAACTGCAGCTTAAAAAAAAAATTCTGACCCTTTTGGTGCCTCCCTTGGGTCGGCGCACGGGGCACCCCCCCCCCCCCCCCTAGCTACGCCTCTGGACTTACGGACATCTTGGAACAGTTTAACTTCAAATTCTTATTTAGGCCTAATATTAGACCTAGATGTTATCGAAAATATCAAATCCCTATATTACATTATCAGTTAATATACACATGGTGTGTAAATGAATAAGTATCTTTGCAGCATGTTTTGAGAGGTCTACTAAATATTTATAGACGTCTACAATGGGGGGGGGGGGGGGAATTCGTCGAAAGTGGACGAGGGAGGAGAGCGGGAGGAGGGGGGGGGGGTGGGTTAAAACTCCACATTTTTGTGGACGTCATAAATGGATGACACCGAGTCTAGTCTAGCATACACGTCATAAGTGTAAACGCGGTGTTACACTAACACTTACCCTGTCTCTAACCGGCCTAACCCTAATGCAGCTATTATGCGCAGAACAATTGAATTTCGTTCGGGGGGGGGGGGGCCGGACACTGTTAAAAGTATGTATTTTCTATATAAATTATATAAATTTATGTCGTTCGGGGGGGGGGGGGGGGGGGGTTCGGTAAAAAAAATTCTCCCCCCCCCCTTCCCGAAGAGATGCCTGGAAGAAACTCTGGTGATTAGGTATCTATATTTTGTATTTATAACTTGCAGGCCTATTAACATAATAATAAAAAAATTCATAAAAAACGTTTTAATAACAAGCTTTTATGTAATGATGCACTAAAAAGTAGAAAATAAATTATAGACTACTATTTAAATAACTATAAAGAAAAGCGTGGGTCACTTTAGTATCTATTGGATACCTTTACTAATGTTAAGGAAGACACCCACGCTTTTCTTTATAGTTATTTAAATAGTAGTCTATTATTTATTTTCTACTTTTTAGTGCATCATTACATAAAAGCTTGTTATTAAAACGTTTTTTATGAATTTTTTTTTCAGTACTTTACATGTTTTATTTACAATAGAGTTACATGACTAAAAATAAAAACCATTGCGCGCCTACTGAACATCACGTTCAGTAGGCGCGCAATGGTTTTTGAACGCAGCCATTACGTGATGGCGCAGCTATTGAAGGTGATGACGCGCGTGGTGTGGTTGGCTAGACATGCCTACTAATTCGGTCCAAATTTTAATTAATTCATAAAAAATTAATTAGGCATCCAATTAAGTCAAATTTAGTTTCAGATTGCATTGTCTTCATGTCTTAACCCACGTGCTAACTTTGAATCGTATCGGTCAAGTAGAACTGTCCGAATTTTCACTCCTGCGTTTCCGTCTAGACAGACAGACAGACTGTCGAGGAAGTGAGTTAAATAAAAGCTTGTAATAAAAACAGTTTGCTTAATAAGTTCATCAGGTCATTTCATAAATAGAAATGTTATAAACATATAAAAATCACCAAACCATAGGTAATATCTGAATTCTGTAGCCTACCTTACATTTAGGCTAATACTGAATTAAAAAGAAATTACATTAAGGTTTGAAATTAATACAACTTGTAATTAAGAAAGAAAGCTTCATTCTAAATACTACAAGCTATAATAACAAATAAACAATAACACAAATTCAAAGATTTTTTCAACTCATTTAGTCGAAAAGATTTTATTTTTTCCGATATTGACCAAAATAAGTTTTTAAAGCTTAGGCCTAATGTTTTTACAAACATAACTCAATTTTATTAGGCCCCTGTAAACATTAATTAAGGTTCCTCTGTAGACCAAGCAATCTATTTGGCAGATGAAGTAGAGTTCATGTTTCTTGACCTTGGCATATGAAGTGATTGTCCGTGTGGTCAGCACTATTCACAGCCGCCTTTACTTTTTACCTTTAATATCCCCAATGTATATCCGGTACCCATCAGAAATGGGCGGACTTAATTAAACAAACATTTTGATATAGATCTATAACATTTGAAACAACATCTGATCTGTAAAATTTATCTTTCTGCTTCCAAATGCGGTATTTTCCAAATGAAAATTCATCACAAAACATACAATAAATTATATAAATGGCATTTTATAAATTTATATAAACTATTTACTTTCACCTTGGTGTAAAAAAAATGTAGGTATAAGCAAACTGATTTCAATAGTAAGAAAGAATCATGTCTTTTCTTGCTTACTAGATTTAAAACAAGTGAATTTGACTTTTTACCTGCGTTTTTGGTCGCGTTTCTATATATTTTATTTGCGACACAAAAAAAAATAAATTATATTTAATCAACCAATTATGCTAAATTAATAAAATTGGTACTGTTGGATTGCATTTTTAAAGCTCTGCAGATATACGCTATTCTTTTTATAATTTGAAGAAAATTGAATTTATACGAGACTAACTATATTGTGATATAGTTGTGTCAAATATAATAGATCAATGGATTATAAATCTAAATCAATGAATATAGGAAAAAAATTAACTTTAAACAGCAGTGTTTGCGAGCAAGATTTGCTATATCTATATGTATAAAGCAAAGTGGTCAAGTCTTCCCGGCGCAACAGGCGCGTCAAATTTGGCACAATGGTGCCTTGGGGCGATAGAACACGAGGGCCGGTGTCGGTTTGCCGAAAAGTCTACGGATAGGGGGTCAAAACTGACCCCGACTGACCGGCGCCTTATATGGGCTATATTACGAAAAAAAAATTTCCTCCGACGACCCCCCCTTGAAATTTTGTGAGGTGGTAGGAGAATGCCTTGGGGTGTCACCAAAAACTCGCCATGTCCGGGAAAAATCGGGAAATGGGTCAAAACTGACCAGTCGTATTTCCCTATATAATCTTTGTATTTTATGAGGAAAAACAGGGAATTTTCAACACATTTTTTAGGTTACTTAACGTCTGTACATCATGCTAAGTTTTTTCATACACTACTATAGATGACTAGGCCGTATGGAAACACTGTTGGTCAGACCCAAAGCCCTCGACGAGGGCTAAAAGATGATCGTGAGTGAAATTCTTCTTATATGAGATATATATAAATAAATTGACGAACGATCCCCTTAATATTATGTGACGTCGTAGACCGACCCTGGAGGGTAACAAAAAAACTTTATTCCCGTCGGAAACAGCCATTATAATCGTTAAATATGTTCATATACCGTAATTTCTTATATAAGCATAGCAACTGTGTTTAAAACAAGTTAATAAAAAGTCTAGTGACAATTTAAGCGCAATTTCTCTATGTTATCCATAACAATTTTAAATCGAGATAAATCATATATTCAGCAAATAAATAATGCAACACAAGTAGTTTTAATAATTCAAAACAAAATAGAACAAATATTTATTAACGAGATTTTTTAAAAATATGCGAACGTGTAGGGGGTAATAGAAAATATCAACGGAAATAGTTTTATTTTAACGAGTAGGCCTACACGATGCTCAGTTTAAAATATCATCCTAAGCCTACACGATGCTCAGTTTAAATGTTCTTAATTAATTTTTTGTGACCGAACGAAAGGATATTTTTGAAAACTTTCTTCGGCAATATTGGTTTAAATTATGGCAGGAATCGATTGGTAAATGTTTCAAGTCGCTAAGTGGTCTGGTTGCCGAGATATGGAGCCAAAACTGAATTTGTTCGAGGTTTTGTGTCTTTTCCGGGAAATCCAGGAAGGAATTACGGGAATTTTTTTGGCCTATGTTCATCCTCGGAACTTGCTTAACATATTTGCTTTGGAACTAAACCTCGATATTGCTTCGTTGAGGAGGAGATACGACTTAAAGGCTGCGGACACACATCCATCCAGAAATGAAGAGTTAATAATCGCAATCCCAGTATGGAAATTGCGCTAAAAAGAAAACAAAGATATAATATACGTCATACGTTCAGTTTTCAAGGGAGGTAACGTTTTTAAAATTATTATTTTTCAAATAATTGTATCCTAATACTATTTTAAACAGAAACAGAAAATGACGAAGTATAGCATTTGTTTTAGTAAAAATTAAGTTGTTAATTCAGTTACGTATCCAAATTAAATAAATTAATTAATTTTAAAAGGCAATGTAATATAAATTATGAGATATACTGTTCATGGAAACTCTGTAGTTCTAATTCCATTTTAGTCATACAATTCAAATATTATCTCCGAAAACGGATGTTAAAAAACATTCAATAACATCTTCTCTAAAATTAGCATTAGGGCCTACTGTTTAAATTTAAGCACTCCACACCTCATCGTGATAATTAGCATTCAAATTATCAAATGCTTTTGAAAACCTAAGCGAAGCTAGGCAGTATGCCTAATACTAGAGTAGATAGATCTAGAACACGGGTTCCCAACCTGGGGGTCGCGACCCCCCTGGGGGTCGCGAAGGTCTTTCTGGGGGGTCGCCAACTGGTATACTAAACCTTAGTAATTTGAAGAATTTTTGAAATTAACTTCATTAACATCACTGGAAATGTAATAGAGAAGAAACAAAGCGCACTGTACAAAGTTGTTTTCAGTCACGAATCTATGAAATCTTCAAAACTAAAACGTCATTTGAGACGAGTCATTCGGAACACACCAAAAAATTTATGGAGTTCTTTCGTCGGTAAGAAGCTAGTTGCAAACGCCAGAGACTTGATCGAACAGGAAATTTTCACCAGCATTAGTGCAAGCATCAAATGAAGTCGCGATAGAAAATGCCAAGCAAAAAAAAACAATAGGAGAAAATCTCATCAAACGCTGCATGTACGTAAATGTTAAATAACACATTTTTATTGAAATTAAGCTTTCACCATTGTTTGCTTTTCAAGTTGATAAATCAACAGACGTGAGTTCGTGTTCGCAGTTGCTGGTCTGTGTCTATATTCATGCGGATGATTGCAAAGAAGAGTTGCTCTTTTATGAAGATAGCATGGAGAAAATAAATACCTTTTTTGAAACTGGATGATTAAAATGGGTTAGAACGGCTGTGGGGGTTTGTAGGGATGGTGCGCCATCTATGTTTAGCTCAAAATCGGGCTTTCAGAAAACAGAAAAGATTTAGCTCCCTAACCACTGCCCTAACCAATCGACATCAAGAGTCCATTACTAGTATAAGTCGTAAATTATATAAAATCTGGAGCCTTCAAAGAACTGAGCAAAAACATTAATAGAGATCACGAGGTTCTGCTCTTCTACACTACAGTACGCTGGCTGTCAAACGAAATGTTGTAAATTATGTTTTTTAATTGAAATCTGAAATCAAATTGTTATTGGGAGTGCAAAGTAAACAAGACTTTTTGGTATACTTAAAACGACATAGAGTGGTTGGAGAGAGTATCATACCTAGCAGATATGTTCGAGCATCAAGATAAGCTTAACCCGAAGCTTCAGGGAAAATGAACGAATATTATAACTTTCCATGATAATCTCGGGGCATTTTTATCAAAGCTGCAAAGTCGGTAAAGAAGATAAATCTAGGAAATATTGTAAATTTGAGAAAATCTGCGGTGTGGTAAATGAATCTGATTGTGAGATAATTAAAATTTTGAAAGAAGCGATTTCTGGGCATCTTGAATCTCTTGAAAACAAACTGCATCGCTATTTCTCTGAGCTGAAAAAAGAAGAATATGCATTTACGCATTACTCATTCTCTTCTTCCCTTGATGTTGCCAGCATTCCCGATAAATTACACAATGAATTCTTTGATTTGCAGAATGATTCCGAGTAAAAGGAAAAACTGCAGACACAATTTTGGTGTAGTATTCACCATTCATACCCAAACGTAAAATTGATTGACTTTTCGAGAATATATTTTCAACACTATTCTTCGATTAAAAACAAAATTAAGATAATTATAATGACATAGGTTGGCGTTAACAAAAATGTGTTTTAATTAAAAACTTAACCACGAAGGTTTAGTGAATAGTATGCAATTTTACTCATGCTATTAAAACAGTTATCAAGAGTAGTTCAAATTGAAAGTCTACTAGATAATCTTATTTTAGTGCTTATTAATTTCCATACTAATTTCGGCTTTTTAATTCTATGGGGGTCGCGGGTCACTTACTTTTTATAAAAGGGGGTCGCCACTCGAAAAAGGTTGGGAACCACTGATCTAGAATCTAGAGTCTAGATCTATTCTAGGCCTTTATAAAAAGCGGCCATCTGTAAGTTAGAGTGGCTTCCCCTGAATCTTGCCTACCAATAAAAAAAAATAAACAAGATGGCTGCTATAGTAAATGAGCATGGTTGCATCTGTTGGAAACATCGCTAGTCTTCATTTATTACTGAAATTTTTTAATTCAATTGTTTAAAAACAGGTACATAGCCTAAATGAAACTAGGAAACGTTTTTGTATTTTTCAAAACATAGATCTAGATCTAAATCCTCAAAAGGCTACTGATATAACAAGAAAACGGGGCGGCGATCACGCTGGTAATGACGATGTTTGAAATTTGCCCACATTAATGTGGGTTATTAAATCGTACACACTGATGATATCAGTGGGAGGGAGAGATACCAGTAACAAATTTTAATAGCAGTCTGCTACTACTAAAAGGCTCTAAAAGCATAGGCCTACATATAATATTAATAAACATATAGATTAGTATTTCTCGCTAACTTGGAGGCGTGGTCGGTTGCTAACAACAATATGGCGCCCGGACCGGACGTTTGATTTCCGGCGATTTTTCGGCCAAATTCCAGAGACCTTCAACTAATTATATTTAAAAATGTTTACCACGCGCAAAATGGCGGGATTTCCGTGTCATAACAACAAACCATAGGTGGCAGGGTTAGATATGCCAGAAAAGCATTTTAAAATTTGGTTTGGAGAACGGAGGCTAAATTCAAAAGTTGGTTTCATTAAAATTAATAGAATTTTAAAAATATCAACAGTATAGGTACAGAAATGAGCGAGAACGTAAAGCACTATTAGTTTTATCAGTCTATGAAAAAAGAAATCAAATATTGTGAGCTGTTTTTTTATAAGACCGGCGTCCGTATCACAACCAATTTATTTTTATTTTTTAAAAACCACGTGACCGCTATTTGATGATTACTAGTGAGGAACTCTGGGTGCATGGCCACTTAAAAAGTCTAACCTGATGTGTGGTTTTCTTTACCTTCAAGGGTTAGAAGCGTTGTCATGGAGAGATGTGTTGGACATGGCAGTGATTGACAATAAATATTAAATTAAATAATTTAGTTTAAAACGAACTAAAAACTCCAAAGTTAGTGCCTAATGGATTAAATATGGATGTCTATTATTCAGTGGTCATGTTTAAATTGATAATTGCGTAAATTCTAGATTTAGTGAGAAAAACTAATATAGATGTGGCTTGGTTATTATCAAGGTGGTGATTTTTGGCTCCAATGTTTTTTCAAGTAATTCCAAAACCCCTTTTAAATATTTAGTAGACTCCTTCTAATTTAAGCTTATCGGGTCTAGGTCTATAACATTTTCCATCACATGAACTAATATTTTCAGGTTTAGTCTAAAAAGATAATTGATACTAGATCTATGTCCATCTTTAAAAAGCTAAGTTATCATTAGTTTGATAACCTAGTGGGCAACTCAATCATAACATTTACATTCGATATAATAATATGTTAAAAATAATTCCCCTTTTTTTGTTATACTAGCAAATTTAAAGCATCACTCTAGCAATATTTATATATGTTTGACTCTTATCATTATCGAAAAAGCATATAATGTACAAGAATGTAGGTATAATTTTATTCACATATTTGATTATAATATGTCAGCTACGTTTTTGTTTGCTGTAGCTTGTTGATTATATTAAACTAACCATGGGTACCCATTTCACTAGGTTTATATGCCTATATATTTTTACTGTTATACTTATTTTAAAAAAAAAAAATTATTAAATCCATATACTTACCACCACACAACTTTTATGCAAGCACATATATTTGTTCCCTGCCATACAAATAAAATAGCGTTGAAAGTTATTGCGAATGTTGCTTTATGGCAACTTTTTATGATTTTTAAAGCCGCCCTTTTTTTTGTTATCAATAGGAATCCCGTTCACAACAATTGATTTGGTTCAAATTTTATCTCTTCCTGGCTAACTGGATTTGAATTTAAGTGAGAGAGAACAAAAACTTACAAGTCCTATTCTGTAACAAAACTAAAAAAACATTTCGTGCGAATTAGTACCAAGCTACCTGAAGAGAGCAAGTGTTCATTAAGTTGTTTATTACAATTTACAACTGTAATTAAAATTAATTTTTAAACTTTTATTACATATTTGGATAAGATTAAGCACTTATTATTTACAATTAAAAACTAACAACAGCAAATCAAGTTTTGATTTTTGTTATTGTTAATATCTTAGTAATTCTATTTTGATAAATAATTTAAAAAAAAACAACTGGTAGCTCAAGATATTAATCTACAGTTCTTATGGATTTGCATTACTGGTCATCTATTTTCATATCAAATCTTAGTAATCAGATTAACAAAAGCGTTGTTGAGTCGGCAAAAAACTCATGGTTGATAAATTCGAACAAAAGTCTCGAGTTCAAACCCCCTGGCGGATAAATCTCGATCCCCTTCAACACTAATAATTAAGAACGAAGAAGAAGATTAACAAAAGTCTGGCATGTGTTGCAATTATTGACATGTTATTAAAGTTGTTTTGACTAACATTTACATTGGTTTAACATTTATGTTTTTTTAATCATCAGTTCATTTCTGAGATGCTGTCCAGCATGGAGGTTAAAACAGATGTGTTATCTGCAGTTTCATCTACTGTAGATATACAGTCAAATGAATTAACAGAGTTTTCATCTTCTGAAGATTTGAAACCTGATCTATCAACCATAGTATTATCATCTTCTGAAGACATAAAAACAGAATTAACATTTTTTAATTTCCAGGATATAAAACCTGACATGACATTTAAAACCCATCAAGATGTTAAACCTGATGTTACAACAGAATTTTCTTCTTCTGAAGACGTAAAAGCAGAATTATCAACATTGTTTTATTTCCAGGATATAAAACCTGATATGACATCTAAAAACCCTCAAGATGTTAAACCTGATGTTACACCAGAATTTTCTACTTCTGATGAATTAAAACCAGAATTATCATTTTTTAATTTCCAGGATATAAAACCTAACAAGTCATTTAATTCTTCTCAAAATTTTAATCCTGATATTACATTTTCAATTGAAAAAATTAATAAGAAACCTGCTGCAACAGCAGTATTTTCAACATCTAAAAATATAAAACCAGAATTGTCAACTACTGAAAGTTTAAAACAAGATTTGGCTAAACAATTTTTATTTCTTGAGGACAAACAACAAAATGGACTTGAAGAAAATCTACAAATGTCTATGGACAAAAATAAGGTTGTTCATTGTCATCAAATATTTTCTCAAAGTTCTAATATTAATATGCATAAAAATGTTCATTCTGGAGATAAGCCATATGAATGTGATGTTTGTCATAAAAGGTTTTCTCAAAGTTCTAATTTAAGAAAACATAAAAAGATTCATTCAGGAGTAAGGCCTTATGAATGTGATGTTTGTCACAAAAGATTTAGTGATAAGAAGGGTCTATTACGACATAAAAAAGTTCATTCAGAAGATAAACCACATGAATGTGATGTTTGTCATAAAAGGTTTTCTCAAAGTTCTAATTTAAGAACACATATAAAGATTCATTCAGGAGAAAGGCGTTTTGAATGTGATGTTTGTCACAAAAAAGTTAGTGATAAGAAGGGTTTATTACGACATAAATTTATTCATTCAGGAGAGAAACCACTTGAATGTGATGTTTGTCATAAAAGGTTTTCTCAAAGTTTTTATTTAAGAAAACATAAAAAGGTTCATTCAGGAGAAAGGCCTCATGAATGTGATGTTTGTCATAAGAACTTTGTGGATATGAAGGATCTATTACGTCATAAAATTGTTCATTCTGGACATAAGCAATATGAATGTGATGTTTGTCATAAAAGGTTTTCTGAAAAATCTAATTTAAAAACACATAAAAAGGTTCATTCAGGAGTAAGGCCTCATGAATGTGATGTTTGTCATAAAAATTTTGTGGATATGCAGGCTCTAATACGTCATAAAATTGTTCATTCTGAACATAAGCAATATGAATGTGATGTTTGTCATAAAAGGTTTTCTGAAAGTTCTAATTTAAGAGAACATAATAAAGTTCATTCTGGAGATAAGCCGCATGAATGTGATGTTTGTCATAAAAGGTTTTCTCAAAGTTCTAATTTAAGAACACATAAAAAGATTCATTCAGGAGAAAGGCCTCATGAATGTGATGTTTGTCATAAGAACTTTGTGCAGAAGATGGGTCTATTACGACATAAAAAAGTTCATTCAGGAGATAAGCCGCATGAATGTGATGTTTGACATAAAAATGTTAGTGATAAGAAGGGTCTATTACATTATAAATTTATTCATTCAGGAGATAAACCACATGAATGTGATGTTTGTCATAAAAACTTTGTGGATATGAAGGATCTATAACGTCATAAAATTATTCATTCAGAAGATAAGCAATATGAATGTGATGTTGTCTTAAAAGATTTTTTCGAAGTTCTGATTTAAGACAAAATAATAAAGTTCATTTAGAAGAAAGGCCACTAGAATGTAACATTTGACATGCATGGTTTTCTCATATTTCTTGTTAATCTTCACACAAAAAAAAAATTATTATAGAGAAAAGCCACATGAACGTGATATTAGTCACAACAGGTTTACTCAGAAGAAGAATTTGTTATGACATATGTGTTTTTACAGGTTATAAGCCATATGTATGTATAAAAGATTTTATCAATGTTCTTATTTAAGTGCACTTGTAAAGTCACTCAAGAGACAAGCCACATTAATCTGGTTTTTGTCATAAAAGATTTTCTCAAAGTTTTAAATAGTTTTAGTCTATATGCACATGAGAAAAATCAATCAGGAAAAGAAGCCACTTGATGTTTGTTACTAAAGATTTTCTCAAATATCTAATTCTAATACTCATAAAAAATCCATTCTTGAGGTAAGGTAGGAAATTCATTATGACTTAACACCAATTTGGGGATGGAGTGGTCTAGCGGTAGAGAGCTGGACTGCTTACCCGTAAGTCTCGAGTTCATATCCTGGTTGAAGTAATTAGACCGTCCTGAGTCCACCCAACTCTGATGGGTACACAACTCACGTTAGTGAAAGTAAAGGCGGCTGGGCATAGTGCTGATCACACTATCTCTTCATATGCCAAGGTCACAGAAACAAGTGAACTCTACTTCACTTGCCCTATATACCATCAGGTTTGGAAAGAAAACTTTTAACACCAATTTAATTCATTTTTTAACAAAATAAATTAATTCTAGAGCAAATTATTATTAAAATACCCTTTTATAATTTTTTCTCATCACATAACTTTATTTAGCGGTTATCCAATAGTGGGCCATAGTTTATCAATTTTTATATTTGTATTATGAAAAGGTTTTTTTGTTGTGGTAAAGTATACAACAGGGGTCTGCTTGCGTCTAGCCGCATGCAGCTCTTTTGATGTCAAGTTGTGTCTCTTGTATGGAGTTCCATACACACGTAATTTCATTTTCAAGACTCATAACAAATATTATACTGTAAAAAAAACAACTTTAAATGGGATAAAAATACTCAGAGTACAATAAGTGTAGGTGTGGTAGAAAATTTATGGACAGCTGACAGCCACTTGGGCACCAGACCTATTTAAAAACAGGTGCATAAATGAAACAAGGAAACATTTTTGTATTTTTTTAAACTTAAATCCTCCTCAAAAGGTGAAATAATTATTAAAATTTAAGGAAACACCTGTTTTTCACATTACTAGTCGTGGGCAATTTTCCGTACCTAAAGTGATAGATTACCAAAAGTTGCATATCCAGAGAACTTGTAAATTATTATTTTTAGTTCAAGGCTACTCTACATAATACTTGTAAAGTTTTATAACTCCGAAGTTTCACTTTTGTAAGACAGACCTTCATTGGCTGTATGGATCTCTGAAATCGATCCTCTCAAAATTACACTTAATAAAAATTGTATTAGTATTTAATTTGTACTCAAAACTTAGTCAATTATTTAAGTCAATACAATTTTTAGGGGCCTAAATAATTTTTTTTGACCATACAACTTAGTTCAGCTATGTTTGTTGTCATTTTCAGTGATTAAATGTACACAACAAATTGTTTCAGGTGTTTTTTTGTTTAGTTACTGTCAATGCTAAAATCATCAAATAGGCCCTACATCCAATTTTAGTTAAATCCAACAAAAATCAGTCATATTTTTTATAACCGTATTTATTTTAGTAACATTGTGCCTACAAACAAATGCTTTTAAAACAAATTAAAATAATTGATGGGCCTTTCAAATAATTTCTAGACTATTCTCGGTTTGGTCAATTAAATTTGTTTTAATATGTATTTATAGTGGACTTAGGCAATTTTTCTTAAGGGTCATTTGATCATGCATCAGTTTGCAACACAGACTGAGGCTCACTATCTCTTCGTTGTTACAGCTTCAATACTTTTCAACGATTTTCCTATATTTTTATTAACACTGCACTATAAACACTTAGATATAGATCTAGATCTGCACACAAATCATAATTTTAAAAAAATAATAATTTATTTATGGTTCTTGAAGGACTATCACACCACCTAACACAGTCACATGTGTCATTTAACATTTTTGCATAACTTCAGCCAAAAAGATAATTGTCTGTAATATTTAGAGTAAATGTTCTAATTTTATCATTAGAAATAAAACCCACACAAGTTTAATTAATTCAATTTCTGCTCTTTTCTAATAACCTTACCTATTATTTGCTACACTATCTTCTTGCTTTAACTAACACACCTGTTTTCATTTAAAAGAGGGAACCTATAGTTTTGTAATTTAATTGTAAGTGTTAGGACAGATTTAGAATCTAGTCCTTATATACTAGACACTTACGCATAGGTTAAATTGTAGGTCTACACTATTCTCAGAACTATGCTTATATCTTTATACAGGCTAGAAGTCTATATATTTTAATTAATTATTTTTAGCGCAATTTCCATTCTGGAGAATTGCGTTTATTAACCCGTCATTTCTGGATGGCTAAATGTGTGTCCGCAGCTTTAAGTCGTATCTCCTCCTCAACGAAGCAATATCGAGGACTAGTTCCAAAAGCAATTATGTGAAGCAAGTTACAAGGATGAACATAGGCCATAAAAATTCCGGGTTTCTTTCATGGATTTCCCGGAAAAGCCAAAAAACCTAAAAAATTTTTTTGCAGTTTTTGGCCCATATCTCGGCAACCAGACCACTTAGCGACTTGAAACATGTACCAATCGATTCCTGCCATAATTTAGAGCAATATTGCCGAAGGAAGTTTTCAAAAATATCCTTTCGTTCGGTCACAATTTTTTTTTTTAATTAATTAAAATTTGGACCGAATTAGTAGGCATTTTTATCCAACCACACCACACGCGTCATCACGTTCAATGGCTGCGACATCACGTTCGGTAGCTAGGCGCGCAATGGTTTTTAGTCATGTAACTCTATTGTAAATAAAACATGTAAAATACTGAAATTTTTTTTTAATAACTAACCAATGGTTTTACTAACCCTGCTCTTGATTTACGCTACGACAGAGCTATTTTTAGATAACATAAGGAATTGCGCTTAAATGTCACTAGACTTTTTAATAAACTTGTTTAAATAACAGGCTTCACAAACAAATAAATTACAGATAGGCAGAGATTTTCAGTAATAATTTAAAAAGAATTAGTATTAGTCATCATTCTTTTTAAGAATCTTACCACTACTTGATCAATTACTAAATGCCGGATTGGTCTAGCGGTAGAGAGCTGGACTGCTAACCTGTAAGTCTCAGGTTCAAGTCAGTATACCGTCCTTGAGTCCACCCAACTCTGATGGGCACCTAACTCACATTAGGGTAAGTAATGGCAGCTGGGCATAGTGCTGACCACACTATCTCTTCATATGCCAAGGTCACAGAAACAAGTGAACTCTACTTCACTTGCCCCTTAGACCGTCTGGTTTGAAAGGGAACTTTCTATTTATACTCGTCTAATTCTTCTCCTTTTTTGTTCTTAATTTTAGTGTTTGATGGGATCCCCTCCAACACAAGTATACGTGTTATGTAATGAGCGTGATAAATGTGGGCAGTACAGGTGGTTGAACTAAGCATAACTATTTTTACGATGAGTTGAGGGCAGCAAGTCAGATGAATTTACCATTTCATGGTAATTTAATGTTAGTATTTAAAAAAAAAACACTATGAAAACCGAGGACGTTGGAACATTCTATTAAATGCTATTAATATTATGTTTTACAATTACATAATTAGTAATCTACATACTTAAAACTAAATATTTTTAACACGTTTTTCTTAACTCAGCTTCGCGTTTGTGGATGTGTGGATTTGTTTGTTGTTAAAATTGACATCGAAAATTAGCCCACTTCTGATTGCTCTAGAGACCTGAAATTTGGCATGCATGCTACTTTCGCCTAACAATTTCAGATGCAATCATAAAAACTAGCAATTAGAGACCGTAATTAGCTTAATTTAATTACGCCCAAAGGACCATAAATTTGAGGACATGATTTCTAAAGATACCGACAAGACTGGAGGCTTGTTGACACAGTTACTTCGGCCCCAATCGATGTGAGCGCGCTGGCCGTGATCGTTTAGTGGTTAGTACTTCGCGTTGTGGCCGCGACAACCCAGGTTCGAATCCTGGTCGCTCAAGATTTTTTTAGTCCGTGTATTTATAAACACTTAGTCAATTCATACTTAATCAAGTCATTAGATAAAGTAGAAAATAAACTATATAAAAAACTTTTTTAAAAACCACGTTTTTCATGTGTAGCAACGGACTAAAAAGGAGAAAATAAAATACTTAAAAAAAACTTTTAAAAAAACCACGTTTTTCTTGTGGACTAAAAAGTAGAAAATAACTATTTACATACATTTGATGACAAAAAACGTGGGTCGGGCAGATGGGTCGGGAAATTTGATGGTGAACGTACCCACGTTTTTTGTCATCAAATGTATGTAAATAGTTATTTTCTACTTTTTAGTCCACAAGAAAAACTTGGTTTTTTAAAAAGTTTTTTTTAAGTATTTTATTAGATGAATTATAAACATTGCCATGCGTATACAACCTACACACATAACATTACATTTAATTAATCGTAATTTAATTTTGCACTCACTGAATATATAATTCATAAAAGTATTAACACATTGCATGCAAATATATATTTGTGACTTTTTGCCTGTGACTCTTTTTCTGTTTTTTCCTGTGTTTTTTTTTCCTGTGAATTTTTTTCCTACAATCATCTACATAAGGTGGTACATTCAGTAGCGTAGTGAGGGGGGGGGGGGGCGGGCGGGGACATATGTCCCCGGGTGCCGACCTTAGGGGGCGCCAAAATGGGTTGGAAAAATAAATTGAAAGGTTGAGGGGGGTGCACATCGAAAGTTTGAGGGGGGGGGGGGGGGGGGTGCAAGTCAAAATCTCGAGGGGGGGGGGGGGTGGGTGCAAATCGAAAAGTTTGTCCCCGGGCGCCGGGAAGGGCCGCTACGCCTCTTGGTACATTAAGTTTTTAATATAAAAAAAACTTTCCTTCGTTGCCGTGAGGGGATGGGGGGGGGGGGGGGAGTTCTACTTTTGGAAAACTCAACCGGCAGTGTGTTAAGGTTGGGGCGGGGGGGGGGGGGGGGCTGGAGGAAAGGGGAAGGTTTTAAGCGTTTTAGTTGCGTCAATTTTGGACTGATAAAAAAAGGGTGAAAGGTGGACCTCCACCCATCCTCTTTCACCCCTAGCCATATACCAAGCTTCGACTTATTGTGTATAAATCTTCTTGTAGGGAGTAGTGGTGGGGGAGGGGGAAAGGGAGTTAGTAGCCATTAGAGATGAGCAATTATATTTAATTAAATAGGATATAATCGTAAAAGGCGGATTTCCTTGATTACATTAGCACAGTTTTATTTGTTTGTTATAAAAGTAAGTAATTGGTTTCAATTAAAGCAGTGAAATACAATACAGATGATAACTTCCCCCCCCCCCCCCACGCTTCAAACGTGACCTAAATCACGTGATACCTACGTCCGCCGCCACAGTGGTGTACACCAGACGTAAACACAATCAGCTGTTCACCAGCGCTGGACGCGTTCACTTTATGTAAAGAATCGCACCCGCGGAAAAGGAAAAATACGTTAAAAGACTTGAACTCTTAGAAATTGAAGATCCTTATACTGTTATTTACAGTTTTGTGAATAATATAAATATGTGGCCGAAATTTCTAAATAAAAATAATGTTAGCAATTCTGTTTGCGTTTAGAATTTAAGTAGACGAATCTGATCAAGTGCAGTAATATATTATAGGTTATCTAGATCTGGTTAATGTAGATTCTAGATTCTCTGTTAAGTACAAGATTTAGTAGCAATAGATCTAGTACAACCACACTTCTGTAGCAAACGTTAGACCACTGGGTAATAACCAATCTCAGCCAATCTGGGTAGCATGTTATACAATTTAAGACCCTTATAATCCGGCAGGGAAGTTATCAGACACATTAATACTGAGGTTCAACCCGATTGTAGGAAAAAAAAGTCACAGGAAAAAAAAGTCACAAATATATATTTGCATGATATTTGTTAATACTTTTATGTATTAAATATTTAGAGAGTGTAAATTAACATAGGATTATTTACATGTAATGTAACGTGTGTAGGCTGTATATGCATAGGAATTTTTATAATTCATCTAAAAATATTTATTATGAAGTATGTAGATTGTAATTATTTTTAAATTAAGATTGCTCCAAAGTCACCGGCCAGCCCTTCACCTTTTTCTAACCCACAATAAAACCAAAGAGGAGCCTGTACCACTGCCCTTCCCTGAACATTTCTCACCTCCGTGATACCCAGACCCACAGAGATAGTATCTCTTAAACAGTAGCGTACGCAGGGGTGGAGCAGGGGGAGCGGCCGCTCCCCCTCTGGCCATTTTTAGCAAAGTGGCGCCTTTTTGGAAACTTTTTAAACTCAAAGTTTTAAACATTGATATTTGTTAAAAACTTATCTTTGGTCGGCACATCTATGCAAATCACAAGATTTATTTCATGCAGCAATTAATTATAACAGTAATAGACTAGTAGAGTCAACGTTTACAACACGTATTAGCAGCTGTATCAATTTGTCATTCTAAAAATAACCATTACGACGCATTGCACTGTTTAAAAAACCTCTACAGGCAGTACCACTTGGCAAGAGGGGTGTTAAGTTTAAGGCAACTGTATAATGTATTTGCTTACGAATAATTGAATTAGAAAATGTTACATGTAAAACTTCAATCATAATTACTTTATATATACAGTTTAAATCGTGTAATTTATTTTTTTTAAATTACAATACAGACACAAATACAACTAATGTGGCACCTCTATTTAAATTTGCTTATGGTAGAACTGCGTAGCGGTGGGGAAATTTTGACAAGGTCATCGACATCATCACGATTAAGTGGTAGTATTATGACAGTTTGATTACGATTACAAATTAAATGAAACAGTATCAACTTTCTATTAATAATTATTTTAGTTTACTAGATCTAGATCTATATTATATTTGAACAATGCTATATTTTATATATATATATAAAACAACAACCCAATTTAAACTTACACTGATCGCACAGTTAATTATCCGCTACTTATTTAAATCTACTTTTGAATCAGTATACATGCGTAATTGAATATGTATGGGGTCGTCCATAAATGACGTCACACTCGTAGGGGGGTCCGAAATTTTATGACGGTGTGTGATGAGGGGGCGGGGGGTTCAGGTGGTGCGACGTCACACTTTTGCATTATAAAAAAGCAATGTTAGAAAACGAAGTTTAGACGTTATATTGCGTTTTAGAAAACTGTTTTAATAAATTGTAATAACAATTGATTAAAATACTATATTTTGACAGAGTTCAGACAAGATTTTGGGAAAATATAGCTGTTTAAAAAAATTTAACTGCAATTTTGAGGGGGGTTGTAGGCTGAGGTGTGACGTCATTTTAGGGGGGGGGGGGGGGGAGAGGTCTGGCTTTTTGGGACGACGTGTGACGGAGGGGAGGCAGAGGTAAAAATCGTCAAAAAAGCGTGACGTCATTTATGGATGACCCCCTATGTTTAGAACAGTCATCTAAAAACTGACGCTATGTTCACTCTGAGTTGGTTATCCACACCCACCTCACCACCACAATTGTGTAGAGCGACATTAATGTCACACCTTGGTATACGCTGGATTGGATAATTGACCTAAAGTGACCGGACAGTGGTGAATGAAGTTGAACCCCTCCTCTCAACCCGCAACGAACTGATCTGTTAAGTACATTTGGAACGCGTAATGATGTACCAAAGTACCATGCCGCCAGAATCATAGCTATTGAAACGTAAATCTCTGTGAATATTGTTTTTGCAATTACCAGTAAAAGGTGTGTGAGCAGTGATCTAACCCATACCTTCTCATAATGTTAAACTAGTAATTAAAAAAAGTCTAGTGACAATTTTAGCGCAATTTCCTTGTGTTATCTAAAAATAGCTCTGTCGTAGCGTAAATCAAGAGCAGGGTTAGTAAAACCATTGGTTAGTTATTAAAACGTTTTTTATTAATTTTTTTTCCAGTATTTTACATGTTTTATTTACAATAGAGTACATGACTAAAAACAATTGCGCGCCCAGCTACCGAACGTGACGTCGCAGCCATTGAACGTGATGGCGCAGCTATTGAACGTGATGACGCGTGTGGTGTGGTTGGATAAAAATGCCTACTAATTCGGTCCAAATTTTAATTAATTCAAAATTTTTTTTGTGACCAAACGAAAGGATATTTTTGAAAACTTTCTTCGGCAATATTGTTCTAAATAATGACAGGAATCGATTGGTACATGTTTCAAGTCGCTAAGTGGTCTGGTTGCCGAGTTATGGGCCAAAAACTACATTTTTTCGAGGTTTTTTGGCTTTTCCGGGAAATCCATGAAAGAAACCCGGAATTTTAATGGCCTATGTTCATCCTCGTAACTTGCTTAACATAATTGCTTTTGGAACTAGTCCTCGATATTGCTTCGTTGAGGAGGAGATACGACTTAAAGCTGCGGACACACATCCATCCATCCATTCATTACCAGAAAAGACGAGTTAATAAACGCAATTCTCCAGAATGGAAATTGCGCTAAAAATTATCTTTAAAGAACACATAAAGTCAGAAGCTAATTAAAAAGTGAATGATATGTAATGGAAGACCAATATTTTAGTTGTATGTAGACTATTTTTCCGATTGTATTACTATTAATTTGTAAAGCTAGTTTTTATACCAACTCTGATTAAAAAAACTTTCATTATGCTGTAATATTTTAGCATTTATGATAACAATATATTTAGATCTGATTGTAGACAAAACACTTTTGTAAAAACAAATAATGTTAAGCTATTTTATTAGATTCATAAGTAATTATTGATTTGTTTTGATATTTATAATAAAATGTGTAGAATATACATATTTATATTAAGATATTGATTATTTCCCCTTTTCGCTTGTCATAGGAATTATAATGCAGTTTTTTTACAAGGGTTACGAAACAGATTATGCTGCGTTCATTGTTTTTGGTTGTAGTGTGATATATATATATATATATATATATATATATATATATATATATATATATATATATATATATATATATATATATATATATATATATATATATATATATATATATATATATATACTTATATAGAAGATATTACAAATTCGGCGCCTTTTTTTTACTATTTTCGCTCCCCCTACACCGAAAACCTGGGTACGCCTCTGCTCTTAAACAATTTTGACCCCCAGGGCCCAGCAGGGAGAACAAAGGGGAAAGTCCCACTGCTCTCCCGTCAACATTTCTCACTTCGATGTCATGTTATGTCATTTATAGCACACATGGCTTATCAGGGGAAAGCTACACACTAGCATACTAGCTACACACTAGGTGCCTACTGTAAACTACTAGACTGTAGGCCCTATGTAGACCTGCAATTGTATCAATTGTAGACTGGGTCCATTTTTCTAAACCATCTCACTTATAATGTTTCTAGCTTGATTTGTTTCTTTTATAAACAATGGATTTTAAAAAAAAAAATTAGCCTAATCATTAACCAAAATATAATGCACAAGAATCCTTGATCTTCATTTCTCTTTAAAACGATAGATGCAGTCAATATGTAATGCAATCCAGTATAATTATCTGATCTATCATGTGAAGTTGAGAGAATCCTAAGAATCGTAAAAAAACAACTAATCGCGTCATTTAACAAACCCGCGAGTGAAATCATACATTACACTTTTGAGGTGGATTGTAATGACTGACGAGAAGCCGCGTTGGTTGTTAACAGTCTTTATTATTTACAGACGCCATGATGGCAAGAGAGAGAGGAAGAAGTAGCCAGAGACAACTATATATAGATAACAACATGTAAGGGACATCACTCAAGATAACAATATAAATATAATACTAATACAGAGAGTGAGTTCCCTTGACCTCACAATTAACTCAATCTATTACATCCCTTTACCCTTAGAACACAATAACACATCTCTCAATAGAACAATTGATAGTATCCTAAAATCACCAATTATATTGTAACATGAACACTATGGTAGATTACATCCTTGCAAACAATGCACAATATGCTACAACATAATCAAGATACAAAACAATGATGTCAAAGTCCTTTTGACCCTTAAAATCATAGGTCTAACTTATTTGGGACTTTGATTGTCCTGCTTGACCTTCTCAGTGGCTTTTGATTTGGTGACTCAATATTCTGACCATCTGGATTCTCTATGTCAGGAGGTCTAGGATTTAAATCATTAACTCCAGAATTTACATTTTCTGACTCCAGACAACTTGGTTCACTCATATCAACAGAACTTGGTTGTGGAACAAACTGAGTTGGTGTGAACTGTTCAGATTTGGTGGGATTGACAGATTCACACTTATTATCTGCACAAGTTATTTTTAACTTTATAAGACACAGGTCCTGTACATTGAACAATTTGACCTGGTATCCATTTTTCCTTTCTCCCATAATTTCTTAGATACACATTCTTATTAACACCAAATTCTCTTTCAATGGGTGTTCTGTCATGATTGACTTTTTGAATTGGCATCTGAAAGTATTAAATGGCAAAAATCTTTTTCTCTTTTCTTTTGATGTTACCCTTTTAGTTTCTGTAAGTGCTAATGATGTTAGCAAAGTTGTTTGATGATCACATTCCTTCTTACTAATGTATTCTCTTTAAAACATTTGAAATTGCCATATCACCATAATCATTTATTAAGTTACAAGTACTTTGTTTAGGCAACTCTGACTGATAATGGACTGCATCTTCTCCATCTTTTATATTATCTTCACAAAGGGTTTTAATTTCTTATTTTATATGGCCTTAAGTCATCATTCACAGACTCTTCAGGCCAACCATTCTTACAGTACTCATATACTTTTATTAAGCACTCATCTTTTTGTGTTTCTCTCTTAATATCATTCACATTTATATTGGAGTTATCCATGATAGTGAAGAGAACAAATACATCTTCTGGTACATAGCTCAGGCTCTGGTTTTTTAAAGGTAATCTACTAAGACTATCTGCACTATTCTCAGATCCAGGTTTGTATTTCAATTCATAATTGTATGCAGTTAGTGTGATAGCCCATCTTTGAATTCTTGGTGAGGCATGCTCAGGTAGGGTTTTGTTTTCTCCAAATAAACCTAGCAATGGTTTATGATCTGTAAAGATGGTGAACTTCCTACCAAACAGAAACTTATGAAATTTCTTAACACCAAAAATGATGCCTAAGCCTTCCCTATCTAACTGAGAATAATTTTTCTCAGCCTGGTTCAAAGATCTACTGGCAAAAGCAATGGGTCTGTCACCCTTCTCATCCATGTGAGACAAGACTGCTCCTACACCATCTGGTGAAGCATCACATGTCAATATAAGTCTTTTCCCTAGGTCATAGTGAGTTAGTAAGGTGTCAGAAGACAAAGCCTCTTTTGCTGTATTAAAAGCAGCTTCTTGTTGTTTACCCCAGTGCCAAGTTGCATTTTTCTGTAGCAGCTTGTACAGTGGTGATAGTTTACCAGACAGATTCCCTATGAGCTTTGCATAGTAATTTATCAAGCCCAAAAAAGCTCTTAGTTGTTGGGTATTTTCAGGTTTGGGTGCTTCTTTAATGGCTTTTGTTTTCTCAGGTTGAGGTCTGATACCTTGCTTGCTTAATATATAACCAAGAAAACTAATTTCTGTCAACATGAATTGACATTTATCTTTGTTTATCTTTAAACCTTTTTCACCAACAATTTTCAATACTTTATCAAGTGTTTGAAGATGTTCAGTGTCATTCTTACCAGTTATGTACACATTGTCAAAGTACACACAAACATTTGGAATGTCCTTAAAAATACTGTCCATGACAGCTTGGTAAATTCCAGGGCTAGATGATATGCTAAAACATAGTCTTTCATATTGGTAGAGTCCTTTATGTGTGTTTATTGTCGTATAGACTTTTGAATCTGGATGCAGTTCTAGTTGAGTGTAAGCATGACTAAAGTCTAATTCAGTGAATTTGTCTCCTCCTGCCAAATTCAAAGAGATTTCCTCAATGTTAGGTATAGGGTACCTATTTAGCTCTATTTGCTTATTCAGTGTAGTTTTATAATCTCCACAAATTCTTATAGAACCATCCTTCTTTAACACTGGCACAATGGGTGTCGCCCAATCGGAATAGTCTACCTTCTTTATAATGCCATTAGATTCCAATCTACTTAGCTCATTTTCAATTTTATTCCTCATTGCATAAGGTGGAACTCTAGCTTTGCAGTATCTTGGATTTGTATCTTTAATGCTTAACTTCACTGTTCTATCATTTAGTAAACCTGAATTACCAAAAACACATTTATTTTCAGATATAACTTTATCTAGTGAAGTAAGACTAGATTCTTTTACATTCTTCAATGAACAAATACTCTCCCAATTTAACTTAAGATCACTTAACCAGTTCCTACCTAGTAATGGCGGTCCATTTCCTTCAACCACAAGAAGAGGAAGTTTAACACTTTGACCATTATAACTTACATGAACCATACACTCTCCTATTACCGGAACATTGTCACCAGTGTATGTTGTTAAACACTTGTGACATAGCTGTAGAGGCACTGATCCTCCTGTGACAGCGTCAAAATCTTTCTTTGTTATGACTGTTAGAGATGCTCCAGTGTCAAGTTGGAAGCTGATGCTCTTACCGTTGATATTAACTAGTACATTGATGGGAGCATGACTTATTGATTTCACAGAGAACAGGTTGAAATCCGGTTGCGAATCAGTTTGAGCATTTTCACAGGTAGAGTGGTTCATTGGTTGGGTTAGGTAGTCTTGGTGAGAGTTAACATAGTGCTGCTTTTGGTTGCGGTACTGTCTTGACTGGCTAGATTTAGCAACAGACGAAGACTTTGCAAAGCAGGCCTTGGCAATGTGACCTTGCTTACCGCACTTATAACAAGTTGCTAACTTGAACTTGCATCGATGAGATGCATGGGGACCTTTGCATCGATGACATTTTTGATAATTATTACTAGATTTAGATCTAGGATTTGAACGAGCAGGCTGTTTAGCATAAGTTGGAATGCTCTGATGGGGTTGATGTTTATTGACTAACCTGCTGTTTACTGCATGGATCTCTGAAGGTGCTAAAGATCTCGCCGCATCTGATGACTGCTGGAATGACATTGCAAGTTGTATTGCTTTTTCCAATTTTAGATCTGACTCGAGCAGCAACTTTCTTTGAATATCAGGGCTGTTTACACCTGTCACAAACTTTTCACATAGTCTGTCAGACAGCGTTTCTCCAAATTCACAGAATCTACTTAAATGACGTAAAGCAGCAACATATTCTGATATTGACTCGTTTGGTTGACGAGTTCTACCGTCAAATCTAGCTCGACATAGAAACTTTGATGGGGTAGGCGCATGGTGGTCTGTTAGCAATTTGCTCAGCTCGTTAAAGCTCTTGGTATCTGGACTAGCTGGTGCGCATAAGTCCTTTAGTAGCCTGAATTGTTGAGGCCCTATGACTGTTAACAAAACAGCTCTCTTTTTGGCTTCTATCGTCACGTCGTTAGCTTCTAGGTAAAAGCTTAACCTCTCTAGGTAATCTTGAATGATTTCATCATTCGCATCAAATTCTTTTATTTGGCCATACAGCGCCATAATTCTAGAAATAATTAGCTAATAAGCTCTAGCAAACCTCTTTTTTGCGTAAGTAGGTGCTCTTTCTAGTAGATGTTTATCCTTCGTCGCCAGTTATAATAGATTGACGACAGAAGCCTGTGGTTGTATATAACACATTTAATGGGTCTAACTACATCACGATGGTAACACACAGAGAGGACGGAAGGAAGTACACAAGGGACATCACTCAAGATAACAATATTATAAATATAACTAATACAGAAGAGTGAGTTCCCTTGACCTCACAATTATTTCAATCTATTACAGTGACTGTTTATAATTCAAAACTGCAGCTTAAAAAAAATTTCTGACCCTTTTGGTGCCTCCCTAGGATCGGCGCACGGGGCGCCCCCCCCCCCCCCCCCCCCCCCCCGCCCCCCGCCTCTAGCTACGCCTCTGGACTTAAGAACATCTTGGAGGGGGAGGTTAAAACTCCACATATTTGTGGACGCCATAAATGGATGACCCCGAGTCTAGTCTAGTATACATGTCATAAGTCTTAGTATAAACGCGGTGTTACACTAACCCTGTCCCTAACCCTAACGCAGGTCACTGCGCATGCGCAGAACTATTGAATTTCGTATTTTCTGCCGAAGCATCTTTTTACGAGTAGGGGGGCCTAGAATCTAGTCACTTGGTTAAAATGACCATTAGGCCTACACGATTTTGCTTCCGCCGTACGTGATCATGTCGGATGCTGTTGAGATTATGAATGAACTAGTCTAGATGTAGATTAGATCTACTTCTCCAGTAATCTCAGTTTACTTTTAGACCTTGATGTGATCTAGATCTATGCTTTTGTGATCTGCCGCTTGCTGGTAATCTTTATCTAGATCTAATATCTATTGATCTATGAATGTATTAGTCATTAGTGTATTAGCCTACTAATAGTATTAGGCCGAGCCATTAGCAATTAGGCCTACTACTAGATCTAGATCTAGATCTACTACTAGTCGTACTAGATCTAGATATCTTGATGTAGTTCAGATGTAGATCTAGAATAGAAAGATTTCTAGGTAATCTATCGTTTTGGGTACGTAAAATCGCCCGCGGCTAGGATCTAAGAATCTAGATCTAGTAATGTACGAAAAAGTTACCTCATTGTCAAGGCTTTGTGAAATATTTGTGTCAAATATTATAGATAGATGAATTATAAACATAAATCAATAGCTAAATATTAAATATATAATAGATCTATCATGAATATTGAATAGACCTATAGGCAAGACATTAACTTTAAAAAGCAGTGTTTGCGAGTAGGATTTCTTATAGGCCTTATATAAAAAGCAGCCATTTGTAAAATAGAGTTGCCTTCCCCTTAATATCGCGCTATAAGTTTACAACAAAAGAACTTAAAACAAGATGGCTGCTATAGTAAATGAGCATGGTTGCATCCGATGAAAACATCGCTACTATTCGCTAGTCTTCAATTATGACTAAAAAGTTTCAATTCAATTGTTTAAAAGCAGGTACATAGGCCTAAATGAAACAAGGAATCATTTTTGTATTTTTCATAACATAAATCTGCCTCAAAATGTGAAATAATTATTAAAATTTACAAAGTGACTACGCGTCTCGCAAAGCGTGGCCCCTAAAGAATATACTACGCGTCTCGCAGGTTTGATTTGGCACCTTATAATTGAAAATGCTTACTTTACATATGTCTATCACATCCGCTGTGGTTGAGTCAACAGTGTACCAGCTGTAGTCTGATGTTCATAGACTCGGAGTACAGAGTTCGAACGCGGGGTTAACTCGACCGGAATTTTTTTTTTTTCATATTGAAAATATGACGTAGACTATGATTCTTTTTTTTTAAAATAAAATTTCCAAACATCATCACTGTTGTGATTGCATGCCTTACATTTACTATCCCGTGAGTGGAAAATCCCTTCCTCCCACCCCCTCCCCCCTCAAGCAAATTGAATTAAAACTCGATCTAGATCTATGTCAACATTAAATTGTTACCACGAAAACAAATCGGACAGTCCTGATATGTTTTTTTTAGATCGCGTGCAACCTAGGGTGAAGATTAAGCGTAACGTGGAGCGAACCGCTCAAATGCGGCCTAAAATTTAAGGAGTCACCTGTTTTTCACATGAGAGTGTCTATTGGTACTTTACTACAAATAGCCCTCAGAAGGCTATTCGTACTTTGCTATTTTTAGCCGACCAATCAAATTTATTTTTAAATTCATTGTCCTGCGCATGCGTGCATAATTATTTTCATTAGCTTGTGTATGACATTACAATTTTGAAGCTGGTTGTAACTGTTCCGGTGGTCGAAGTGGTTGTGCATTGGCTAGTTTGTTTTCGAGGCGTGGGTTCTATTCCCTTTGACTTTTTTTAGAAAAAAAGTTTACAAAATGGTTTTATGGAGATGAGAAATATTAGGGAAAGAGCATTGGGATTAAATCCTGTCTCATCCTCTCCCTATTGGACCAAGTGGGTCATAAATTACATAAAATAAATCCTCTGCGTCTCTGTTATCAAAGAACAGCAGTGGTTGTTACGGGTGTTGGGAAATTGCGAGACGCGAAATGGCGTGAAGATAACGCGAGACATACCTGCGGAATCAAGGTTAAATAGCGAAACACCTTTTGCGAAAAAAAAGTTTTTTTCATGCTTTTTTCATCTTCATTTAAATTATTTTTTTTTGTTTTAAAATAATCAGGCATGTAGCCATACCCTTGAACACGAGTGTTGTATGTTGTTATTTTTTATCATATATATATAGATAGATACTAAGAAGATAGATAGATCTATATCTAGATCTATCTATTAAAAAATCATAACATCACTGCTGTGCTACTGTCATCGCCCGCTCTCATAAGCGATAGGAAAATCCCGCCTCGGTCGGCATTAATTTAAAAAATCTAGCCAGCTCATGTTTATACAAACGTGAGCTGTGTCATTGTGAACTGGTATAATCTTGTCAGCAGGAGAGATATTCTGCAACATGTATTCATGGATTGTTGTATTTGCTGAAAGTGTAAAAGTATAAACAGTTCTAAAAAGTGTAATTGATTTTTTATTAAGTAATTTTAATTACAAACAAAATTTACAAACAAAATCTTCTGACACAAACCTAGCACTACTCAAAAACACCTCGTGACACCATCTTTCACACATAGTACATGTAACCCAGTTCATTAGACATTTATACATTTTTCTTTTAGCTACTTCTTCCAATCCACATTCACATGTCACAGTTGACCTCCCCGTACATCCCACACACAACACTGGCGGCGGCTATAATACAAAATTTCTATGCAACAATAGAAAATATGTTTGCATTGGCAGCGGATCCTAGCACGGTGATCTTCAAAGACGGTAAATCAGGCGGTCTCGGTGTTCCACTCAAAAGAAAGAAGTTGATCTATCATCGGCGGTATTTCGGGCGGTTTTGAACAAGGTGGTATTCTAAGTCGACACAAAAGATGGGGGTAGTTCACAAATCATCAGTATGTCTAGTGCCGGAAAAATCGGAAGTTTTAACAATGTAAACAAAACGTCTTTGAAGTTTGCACCAAAAACCACTGTAAATCGGGTGCGGTAAATTTTTCGCAGAAATCCTCGCATTTTAACACTATCCAGCGTAGTAAGTATCGGGTTCTCGTAATATGCGAGACAAAAAAGTCACGTGACCTACCGTTTTCGCGCCCTTCTCGCATTTTCCTGCCTCGCCATTTTGCTTTTCGCGTCTCGCAATTTCCCAACACCCGGTTGTTATCTCAGAAGTAGATTAGCAGTGTTATTGGGGTTTTGTGGGGGTGAGGTGCTGATCGGGGCCTAATACTACACGGCTCTTAATACCCTGCTTTTCACTAGCCTTCATAGGGCTATTTGTAGAAAAGTACGAATAGCCACAGCCTTTTCACATTACTAGTCGCGGTCGATTTTACGTACTTTAAATTTAAATGATAGATTACCAATATCTAGATCTAGACTACAATTTTATTAATCTAGGCCTACAAATATTTCTAATAAACAATACTAACAATACTATAGGCCTATAATTATAAAATATATTATTATATAGAGGACTATGTAAAGCCTTAGTTTAGTGTCGTAAATTCGGCCAAAACTAGATCTAGATCTAGTAGGCCTAATGTGAGGGAGAGTGAGTTAATGAATGTTATTAAATTATTAAATAATTAGTATATTTTCGTATATTTTTAATAAAATATTAGGCCTAGGCCTATAGATAATAGAATAATAGATCACCATTTGCCATTTATGGTTAAAAGTTAAATCAGATAATAAATAGGCAAAGGCTCTTCCCAGCCGACTGAATAGCCCCAATATGTCTATTCACAGTCGGCTGTTATTTCATGTTAAATACGACTGTGAATAATATCTTAAAATAATAAAAGCATTTATTGTGACTGGGGAGTGAGGTATAAATTAAGAGGGCAGCACTATTTTTATTCTGCTATTTTTTTATAAAAAAGTTTTTATGGTTAAAGTTTAGTTTAGCTTTTAGGCTCATATCAGACATCTGCTACAGGCTACGTAGGTCATAGATGATCAATTATGCACTCTAAATCTATACACTAGAATAATAGGTGTAGTAATTTTTAAATAAATAATACTAATTAAGTATTATCAGTTTAGTTGCTTGTTCACAATGAATCACATTGCTATTCAACTATCAATTACCATTAAAAATTTACATTATCACATAGAATAAATATCAGGTTAAATAGGATGTCCTTTTTCATCAGCGATAATTCAGTTTCCATCACACTTTTGTGTTTTTTCTCTTAGCAAAAATCTACGGTACAGGTCTTTTTTTTTTGCTGCTATTTTAACAATTACGTCACAACAAAAACAAATTAACAAAAATAACCCTTCCTTGAGTAACTCAAGTAACTGTGAAAAATATTTTAATAATAAGATAAAGATTAAAAGGCATACATTAAGAGTCATAGCAATATGACATCTGATGGATTTGGACCCCCACCTTCTGGCACGACAGCCACACCTCCCCGTGACCGCTTGACTACACATCTTCATGCCCAGTTGGGTATTTTTAACATAAAATTTATCAAAAACGGTCATGACTGTGAATAGCCCCAATTCACAGTCGACTGTGAATAGACATTTTGATTTAAGTATCATGAAATTGATTTTTATCAACCCTGTTCGAGATAGTAAATTTGCTAAAAACAGCAGCCATCTTAAGAAAATATTATTTAGAGTAACTTTCATTTCTATTCGTATGAAAATGTTTTTAAAAATGATTGTCCAATCTTTAAAAGATTATAAGGCATTAGGCCCCCTATTTAAAATTGAAAACAGGAGTACATCTAGAATGTACACTAGATTAGTACAGTTTAAATTAGCTTAATGGTAAAATAAAACTTAATTGCTACTTTTGTTACGTTGTAATTTTTAAAAAGTTGTTTATAAGGTAAACATTAAATTGCAATTAGACAAGACTTTCAATGTTATTTTAGAGTAACATAAACTTCTTGTATTTAAAATATTAACTTCATTAAACAATTAATTAGTACAGTAACAGTACTATAAAGTTGCTTAACTGCGATAAAAAGTAGATAAAACATATTGAGTTATTATCTGAAGAAAATTTCCTAATTTTTTCTCCTGCTCTGGTCACATCCCTCATTCCTAGTAGGCCATATCTAAACTACTCTGATTGATCTACAGTCTACTTGTTCATCAAATGATAAAAAGCTAAAATAACAGTTAGGCTATTTACTGTTGAAGACTTCCATTTAAAAGATAAGACATGGTTTCAGCTGTTCTCTTTGTTTATAATTTTATTGACATTGTTTGTACCTAGGCTGACATTGGTGAGGTGGATAGGGGTTAAGTCACTTGACATTGGGATATGGCTATGATTGCTAGACTCAATATGCTTCTCAGTAGCAATGATTTAAATTAATTATTATTTTACAAGTGAATTTACTCACACCATTTCACTCATAATTGAATTGACAACAACAGTGTAAACAAAAATTGATTAACATTTAAATTAGTTTATTTGCTGAATTTTTTTTTCTTTAATTTCTAAAATTGTGAAATAAAACTTTGGGGGGGGGGGGGGGGCACAATTTAACAGGGGCTGTTATTATCAAGTCTGTATTCATCTTTGTATAGTTTTCTTCTTTTGTGATAAGGGAGGGTGGGGAATTTATGAGATGGATTTGTGACAATAGACCTTAGAACTGGTGCTGAGGAGGGTGTAAAAGCAGGGTTAATTTATGGACAGTGAGTAATTCTATCAGAAATGTGTCAAATTGTGATATTCAATGTATTCAGTTGCATAGGTGTGTGTGAGGGGGGGGGGGGGGGTGCCGGATAGTGATTTTTATTTTATAAAAAGCTGATTTTATGCTGAAGTATTGAATTATACACAGTCAAAGTTAAGAAAATAAACGGCTACAAGACTCTATACTCTGAATTTTCTTAACTCTACTTCAATTGTGTGGCACAAAGATATAAACTATTACTGGTTAAAAGTGCCACCAAATTTCCAAATGGGGGGGGGGGTTGGCAATTTTATGAATAACAATTTATAAATGGGAGGGGTGGTGCGCAATTTCCGTTGACCGGAAGTACTAATTTACGCTATTTCCGATTTCCCAAAAAACACATGTAAATTTATAAAGTACTAATAATATTGCGCACTATTATGCACATTTTGTTTTGGCGTTCGCTTGGTGTGCAATTCTTTTTTTTCCTACGAGATTTTATTCTATTTTAATAAGTTTAAGTATTTAAAATGGATTAAAATTCATGTCTATATCACGAGTTCCCATCCCCTGTTTGTTATATAAGAATATTCGAGATAGTTTAGAGGAGATCACTCCCGAGTTATTTATATTTCTAAACTGAATGTATTAATTATAAGTTAAATAAAAGTAACTTGGTTTCATTATTTTTTGTCATTACAAAAACATAGCATGCTAATAGGACTTGTACATTTTTAAAGTTGTGTACCAAGTTCTCGTTTTGATACTTGCCAGCTAGCGTTTTTTTTTCAAACTAAATTGAATATTCTTATTAATTTGAATGAATAGAGAGGTTGCTTCTGGTAAATCTGCTGTTAATGATAGACTACTAGTTGTAAGGTAGATTGAATAAAAATAAAGCCTATGTTAAATTGCAATTTTTTTTTTAAAGAAGCGTACGGCTTGTTTTTAGCCTATTTGTTTGAATCCATAAAAAGTTGCCCTAAATGCAGTTACAATATTTATGGTAAAGCAGGATACCCAGTAGGGTAAACTAAGGTATCTTATCTTTACTAATACAATAATACAAATAACCTGACATTCTGTAACCATACTATTATAAAATGTCTATTCATTTATCATTTTAATGTAACCTTTAGTTTAAAATAGGCTATTTATATCCTAATAAATTCTAACTATTAGGTATTAAAGTATGCTAGTTAAGCTAAAAAAAAGCCTTTTATTAATTTATTATTAAATTATTATTATCAAGCACAGTAATACATTAATAGAACACTACCTATAATTATTTCATACCTTGAAAGTAATATTATGTACAACTCTAGTGATAGTCAGGCCTCCTAAATTTCCAGGAGTTCCTGGAAAACTTATGAAATTTTAAAAATTGTAAAAACCTCCTGGAATTCTCATGAAATTTTTTTTAAATGTCTGGAAATCTTGTCATCGTGAAAATCGTTTTTGTTCAGTCAATCGGCAAGTTGTAGACTATGGGCAAGCTGAATACTATGAAGCTATATCTATAAAAAAAAAAACACGTGTTCTTGATCTGAAACGAAAGTTTTAAAAATAATTTATCAAGAAATATGCAAATTTCAAACATCGTCATCACCAGCTTTATCGCCACCCAGTTTTCTTGTTAAAAAAATTTGACAAGTGGAGGGTTCACTGTAGTTCAGTTATATCAGCAGCTCTAGAGCAATCATCATAGCATGGACAATTGCTATTCGCAATGACGTCACAGCCAATCTTAAATAGCATTTTTGTTCCTGCTGTGACATGTGCTCTAGGCCTACTATATTCTGACCTGAAATGAACTCACTGTGATCTTTCTCCAGTTTCTTGTTTGGGATTTAGGGGGTTGAGAGATACCGGCGACAAATTGTAATAGCAGTCTACTTATTATTAGGCTAATAATAGGCTTGGTTATTATCAAGGTGGTGATTTTTGGCTCCAATGTTTTTTCAAGTAATTCCAAAACCCCTTTTAAATATTTAGTAGACCCCTTCTAATTTATAAGCTTATCAGTCTATGTCTGAAACATTTTCCATCACATGAACTAATACTTTCAGGCTTAGTGTTAAAGAATAATTGTAACTATGTCCATTCTTAAGAAGCTAAGACATTATCATTAGAATGATAACAAAGTGGGCAACTCAATCGTTACATTTACATTAACTAAATGTTAAAAAAATTTCCCTGTTTTTGTTATAATAGCAAATTTAAAGCAGCACTTTGGCAATATATATATATATATATATATATATATGTTTGATTCTTATCATTATAAAAAAAGCATATTATGTACAAGAATCATCATTCCTTTGTGGCCCCTGGGGAGCAAAGGGCTGCAACCACACATTTGAAGCGGACTCGGTTTTGTGCTGCTCCCTTAATTTGTGCCTGTGTGAGCCCAGTTGTTTTCGCCTCTTCTTCAACCGTTCTTCTTCATGTCTTCATTGGCCTGCCCACCCTCCTTTTTCCCTGGGGATTCCAGTCCATAGCATGTTTTGCGATGTTTTCTTTTTCTCTTCTTAAAGTTAGTCCATTCCATCCCCATTTACGGGCCTTGATATCTTTCTCTATTGGCTGTTGCTTTAAAATTTGCCACAGGTCTTTGTTTGATATTTTGTCTGGCCATCTTATTTTAAGTATATGTCGTAAGCATTTGTTTACGAATGCCTGTAGCCTATCAGTATTTGTTTTCGTAACCCTCCAAGTCTCAGAGCCATAGAGCAGCACTGCCTTGACATTTGTGTTGAAAATCCCCATTTTGCTCCGTAGTGACAGAGCCGTGCACCTCCACATCGGGTGCAGTGAGTTGAAGGCACATCTAGCCTTGTTGATACGGCATTTTATGTCCTTGTCTGCTCCCCCATCCTTATTGATCACGCTTCCCAGATATGTGAATGCGTTTCTTTCTCGTAAATCTTCTCCATTTAGCTGTATGGGCAGGTCCTGGCAGTTATTGATTCTGATTTTTTTTATTTTAAGTCCAACTTTGGAGGCTTCTTCAGATAGCCGATTTAGTTTGGCTTGTGTATGATAATGCTTGTGAGATAGTAGGCAGATGTCATCGTCAAAATCAAGATCCTCCAACCTTTTTGTGAAACTCCACTGGATTCCTGTGTCGTTTTTTGTGTTTTTCAGCATCATCCTGTCGATTACCATCAAGAATATCATTGGCGATAACATACATCCCTGTTTTACTCCCGTCGCCACAGTGAATGGTTTTGTTAGTTTTTCCTTGTGTATTACCTGACTGGTAGAGTCTTCATATAGTTTCTGTATGATAGATATAAATTTTTTTAGTATTCCATAGTGGCTCATTATCTTTCAGATAACATCCCTATTCACACTGTCAAACGCCTGTCAAACAAGAATATAGGTATAATTTCATTCACATATATGATTATAATATGTCAGCTACCTTTTTGTTTGCTGTAGCTTGTTGATTCTATTAAACTAACCATGGGTACCATATTCACTAGAATTATACCCCTATATTTTTACTGTTATACTTATTTTGAAAAAAAATAAATTATTAACCCTCTTAAGACGTAGCTTTATTAACCCCTTTACCGTGTAATTGTTTTTTTTTCATATGATACTAGAAAGCCAATTGTGTGGCTTCTATTACGGCTGACACCCGGTCGATAGATCGGCCGCTTGTCTTTTTGGCTATAAAACTGGCGGCCGATAGATCAGCCTGGTCGTCCCAAGAAGGTTAAGTCCATATGCTAACCGCCACAAAACTTATGCATACATATATATTTATTCCCTGCCATACAAATAAAAAAGCGTTGAAAGTTATTGCAAATGTTGCTTTATGGTGACTTTTTATGATTTTTAAATCTTGAAGCGGCCATTTTTTTTGTTATAAATAGGAATCTCGTTCAAGACAATTGATTTGGCTCAAATTTTTTATCTCTCCCTGGCTAACAGGATTTGAATTTAAGAGAGAGAGAACAAAAACTTACAAGTCCTATTCTGTAACAAAATTAAAAAAGCATTTAGTGCGAATTAGTACCAAGCTACCTGAAAAGAGCAAAGGTTTATTAAGCTGTTTATCGCAATTTACAACTGTAATTAAAATTAATTTTTTAAATTTTATTACATATTTGGATAAGATTAAGTACTTATTATTTACAATTAAAAACTAACAACAGCAAATCAGGTTTTGATTGTTAATATCTTAGTATTTCTATTTTTAAAAATAATTTAAAAAAACTGGTAGCTCAAGATATTAATCTGCAGTCCTTATGGATTTGCATTAATGGTCATCTATTTTCATATCAAATCTTAGTAAGTAATCATTAGTAATCAGACCCTATATGGCATAGCGTTGCAGTTTTGCAACAATACTTTAGGAGTAATCAAGTACTGTATTATTTAATATTTTGTTTCGTTTTCAACTTATTTTACTCCGGATAGCACTTTTTATTACATTTTATACCGGAACTCTTTTGAAAAGAAGATTTTTCTTTTTCAAATCGGACATTTTTAGAAGCGATCTACACTTTTCTGCTTTTTGCTAAATGGTAAGTATAAAATTACGTTAAAACAGTAACAATAGTTTTATTAGCTTTATTTATATTTTATAGGCCTATATTTATTATTTATCGTTAAGACTAGAGCTAGACTAATGAATAACCTTTTGTTTTTATTTTAGGCTTTCACATATTTATAACCATGGATCCAAGAGTCTAATTTGAAAGTCTTCTACCAGTTTATTCTGAGCTACTCCTTTTGGCTCAAAAGATACTGAGTTGTCCAATGATGAAATAGAGAACGTAAACAGTACCCGGGTCATATCGGATGTTGGTGATGAAGATTTGTCTGACGTAGTTGAAGGTAACATATTATTATTGCATACTTTAAAGGTTTGATTGTAGATTAGTAAAGCATTTATTGTTTTGTTTACAATTATTGCATAATTTATAACCAAATAATGTTCTCAAAATTTATTTCTACAGAGTATGCCCATTTGCGAAAAATGATGAAACTCCTCAGGACCTTCTCAATTGTCTACACCAAGGTCTTCATTAGCAACAACAGAATGATCAGTCCCAGTAAACAGCAAATGTTCCACCATTTCCTGAGCCTAGGAGAGAAGCCAAACATCAGAGGCGGCCATTGGATTATTTCAACGACATCTTTACAGATAATCTGTGTTCGGACAGTTGTGTATCAATCCAACCTGTACTGTCCTCTAACATGACATCAACAGTCCTTTAGCACTGGATAAAGATTATTCCTGGAAATTAGATTTTACATAAACATTGTAAAAAATTCCTAAATGCTTAGTGTATTGGAGCCTTGCCACCAAGTTTGTTACGGTCACATACGTCATGACCATCAACAGATTCAAGCGGAATAAGAATAATCTGCACCTGTCAAACAATGTCCTCAGCAGGACAAACAATCCATTAGCACTGGATAAGATTGAGCTAAAACATTTCCTAGGAATTGTGTGTATTACATAAACATTGTAAAAACTCATATATGCCGAGTGTATTGGAGACTTGCGACCAAATGTGTTACGGTCAATACATCATGACCATCAACAGATTCAAGCGGATAAAGAATAATATACACCTGTGAAACTATGTCCTCAGCAGGACATAAACAATCCACTAGTACTGGATAAAGATGAACAAAAACATCTCCTGGAAATTGTGTTTTACATAAACATTGTAAAAAAAATTCTAAATACCAAAGATCTTGGTGCCTTATCACCTAATGTGTTACTGTCACAGACATAACCATCAATAGATTCGAGTGGATTAAGAATAAGCTACACCTGTCAAACAATGTTCAAAGGGCAGAAGTTGACCAATGTCGGAATTCTGTGCTTATCAAACCCCATGCCATCTGAGATTCTAAGTATTCATGAGCAAATCGACCCATTCACATATCGAAGGCAAAAGCAGTCCAACCTACAACCATAGAAAGCCATATAGATGGGCTACAAAGTCTTTGTTGTGTCCAACAACTTGTATAATCCAAGATTTTGAAGTGCATACAGGTAAAGCTACAAAGGGACAAGATGACAAAGTGCTGTTGCTAATATTGAGCAGACATTATTACAGAGTGTTCCCCAATATGTTGGGCTCAAGATTTACAATAGACAATATCATTTAGTTCATCATTTAGTTGCAGGTTGTCCTGCACCAAGAATGCACAGAAGTTTTTATTTGTTGTATAGCAAACAAAAAAAATGCTAATAAATTTTTTACTAAATAAACCTTCATGTAATTTTTCAGTTGTTTTTTTCTCTTTCAGTGTACATGTTTTTACTTTTGTTTTCATCATAAATAAGCTTACATGTTACTATTGTTACTCTCAAATGATTTGTAGAAGTTATTTACATTTCTATCAACAATTCTATATAAATATTTTTTTTGCTTATTATGGATAAAAAGTTTGACCGTTGCGCATAGTTGCAGAATTGCAACGACCAAAATTGTTGTGATATTTATCATCTATTCAAAAAAAAAATTCCCTACATCTCAAGTTAGTCCATTTGCTGTAGAAATATGAAGTCAAAAAATTTTTACCAAGTAAACCAATAATTCATGCAATAAAGGGTAACAAAAGTCTGGCATGTGTTGCAATTATTGTCATGTTATTAGTAGTAAGTTGTTTTGGCTAACATTTACATTGGTTTAACATTTATATTTTTTTTAATCATCAGTTCATTTCTGAGATGCTGTCCAGCATGGAGGTTGAAACAGATGTGTTATCTGCAGTTTCATCTACAGTTTCATCTACTGTAGATATACAGTCAAATGAATTAACAGAGTTTTCATCTTCTGAAGATTTGAAACCGGATCTATCATCCATAGTATTATCATCTTCTGAAGACATAAAAACAGAATTAACATTTTTTAATTTCCAGGATATAAAACCTGACATGACATTTAAAAACCCTCAAGATGTTAAACCTGATGTTACACCAGAATTTTCTACTTCTGATGACATAAAACCAGAATTATCAATTTTTAATTTCCAGGATATAAAACCTAACAAGTCATTTAATTCTTCTCAAAATTTTAATCATGATATTACATTTTCAATTGAAGAAATTAATAAGAAACCTGCAACAGTAGCATTTTCAACATCTGAAAATTTAAAACCAGAATTGTCAACTACTGAAAGTTTAAAACAAGATTTGGCTAAAGAATTTTTATTTCTTGAGGACAAACAACAAAATGGACTTGAAGAAAATCTACAAATGTCTATGGACAAAAATAAGGTTGTTCATTGTCATCAAATATTTTCTCAAAGTTCTAATATTAATATGCATAAAAATGTTCATTCTGGAGATAAGCCATATGAATGTGATGTTTGTCATGAAAGGTTTACTCAAAGTTCTACTTTAAGAACACATAAAAAGATTCCTTCAGGAGAAAGGTCCCATGAATGTGATGTTTGTCACAAAAGATTTAGAGCTAAGAAGAGTCTATTACGACATAAAAAGATTCATTCAGGAGATAAACCACATGAATGTGATGTTTGTCACAAAAGATTTAGTGCTAGAAAGGGTCTATTACGGCATAAAATAGTTCATTCAGGAGATAAATCACATGAATGTGATGTTTGTCTGAAAAGATTTTCATATAGTTCTAATTTAAGAGAACATAAAAAAGTTCATTCAGGAGATAAGCCACACGAATGTGATGTTTGTCACAAAAGATTTAGTGCTAAGAATAGTCTATTACGACATAAAAAAGTTCATTCAGGAGATAAACCACATAAATGTGATGTTTGTCTGAAATGATTTTCATTTAGTTCTAATTTAAGAGAATTTTTATTTTCTGAGGACAAACAACAAAATGGACTTGAAGAAAATCTACAAATGTCTATGGACAAAAATAAGGTTGTTCATTGTCATCAAATATTTTCTCAAAGTTCTAATATTAATATGCATAAAAAAGTTCATTCAGGAGATAAGCCGCATGAGTGTGATGTTTGTCATAAAAGGTTTTCTCAAAGTTCTAATTTAAGAACACATAAAAAGATTCATTCAGGACAAAGGCCTCATGAATGTGATGTTTGTCACAAAAAAGTTAGTGATAAGAAGGGTCTATTACAACATAAATTTATTCATTCTGGAGATAAACCACATGAATGTGATGTTTGTAATAAAAACGTTGTGGATATGAAGGATCTATAATGTCATTAAACTGTTCATTCTGAAGATAAGCAATGTGAAGTTCTAATTTAAGAACACATAAAAAGGTTCATTGAGGAGAAAGGTTACATGTTGTAATGTTTGTCATAAAAACTTCAAGGTTAAGATGGTTGTATTAAGAAATCAAATTATTTATTCAGGAGATACGCAATATGAATGTGATGTTTGTCTTAAAAGAATTTTCGAAGTTCTGATTTAAGACAACATAAAAAAGTTCATTCAGGAGAAAGGCCACTAGAATGTAATGTTTGACATCCAAGGTTTTCTCATATTTCTTGTTAATCTTCACACACAAAATTTTTTTTATAGAGAAAAGCCACATGAACTTGATATTAGTCATAAAAAGTTGACTCAGAAGAATAATTTGTTATGACATGTGTTTTTACAGGTTATGAGCCATATGTATGTATAAAAGATTTTCTCAATGTTCTTATTTAAGTTCACTTGAAAAGTCATTCAAGAGACAAGCTACATTAATATTTTTTTTGCCATAAATGATTTTCTCAAAGTCTTAGTCCATATGCACATGAGAAAAATCAATCAGGAAGAGAAGCCACTTGAATGTGATGTTTATTACTAAAGATTTTCTCAAATATCTAATTTTAATACTCATAAAAAATTCATTCTTGAGGTAAGGTAGGAAATTCATCATGACTTAACACTAATTATGGGACGGAGTGGTCTAGCGGTAGAGAGCTGGACTGCTTACCCGTAAGTGTCGAGTTCGTATCCGGGTTGAAGTCAGTAGACCGTCTCTGAGTCCCCACAACTTTGATGGGTACCTAACTCACGTTAGGGAAAGTAAAGGCGGCTGGGCATAGTGCTGACCACACTATCTCTTCATATGCCAAGGTCACAGAAACAAGTGAACTCTACTTCACTTGCCCTATAGACTGTCGGGTTTGGAAAGGGAACTTTTTTAACACCAATTTAATTCATTTTTTAACAAAATAAATTAATTCTAAAGCAAATTATAATTAAATATCCTTTTATAATTTTTTCTCATCACATAACTTTAACTAGCTGTTATCCAATAGTGGGCCATAGTTTATCAATTTTTATATTTGTATTATGAAAAGGTATTTTTGTGGAAGAGTATACGCATGCGGCTCTTTTGATGTCAAGATTTGGCTCTTGTCTTGAGTTCCATACACACGCTATTTCATTTTCAAAACTCTTAACAAATATACTGTAAAAAAAAAAACCTTTAAATGGGATAAAAATATTCAGAGAACAATGAGAGTAGGTGTGGTAGAAAATGTACAGACAGCTGACAGCCACTTGGGCATCAGACCTGTTTAAAAACAGGTGCAAAAACGAAAAAAGGAACTCCGAAGTTTTACTTTTGTAAGACAAATCTTGATTGGCTGTATGGATCTCTGAGATCGATCCTCTCAAAATTACACTTAATAAAAATGTTATAGTATTTAATCTGTACTCAAAACTTTGTCAATTATTTAAGTCAATACAATTTTTAGGGGCCTAAATAATTTTTTTTTGATCATACAACTTAGTTCAGCCATGTTTGTTGTCATTTTCAGTGATTAAATGTACACAACAAATTGTTTCAGGTTTTTTTTTTGTTTAGTAACTGTCAATGCTAAAATCATCAAATAGGCCTTACATCCAATTTTAGTTAAATTCAACAAAAATCAGTCACCTTTTTTATAACCATATTTATTTTATTAACATTGTGCCTACAAACAAATGCTTTTAAAACAAATTTAAAATAATTTCTAGACTATTCTCGGTTTGGTCAATTTGTTTTAATATGTATTTATAGTGGACTTAAACAATTTTTATTAAGGGTCATATGATCATGCCTCAGTTTGTAACACAGACTGAGGCTCGCTATCTCCTCGTTGTTACAGCTTCAATACTTTTCAACGATTTTCCTGTATTTTTATTAACACTGCACTATAAACACTTAGATTTAGATCTAGATCTGCACACAAATCATAATTTAAAAAAAAAAAAACAATTTATTTATGGTTCTTGAAGGACTATCACACCACCAAACACAGTCACAATTGTCATTTGACATTTTTGCATAACTTCAGCCAAAAAGATAATTGTCTGAAATAATTTGAGTAAATGTTCTAATTTTATCATTAGAAATAAAACCCACACAGGTTTAAATAATTCTCTTTTCTAATAACCTTACCTATTATTTCCTACACTATCTTTATGCTTTAACAAACCTGTTTTCATTTAAAATAGGGAACCTATAGTTTTGTAATTTAAATGTAAGTGTTAGGACAGATTTAGAATCTAGTCCTTATATACTAGACACCCATAGGTTAAATTGTAGGTCTACACTATTCTCAGAACTATACCATATCTAATATATAAAGCTCAATTCTGTATGTAACTAACATGTAGTAAGTTTGTTTGTTTGTCGTTGACATACTTCTATGGATTTAAGTGTTAGATAATTAAAGTCCTAGTGGTCTAAATTTATGAGTTAAAAAATTAATATTGAAAGTTTTGGGAAATAATTTTCATTTATCAAACTGAAAGCAATAATTTTCGGCATGTTCATTAAACACAAGTTTTTAAAAAATATCATCTTTTACAAAAAATTTAATTGTCTTTATTTAGTCCTATAGCACTTTCTTCCCTTTGATAAATTAGGAAAACACAATTACTTCCCTTTATAAAACCATTGCATTAGTGGAAAAGAATTTACTTTTTAATTACTTTGTTTTGGTGTTGGAAAAAAAAATAATTACATAATTAGCGGGGATTTATCACGTGCAAATGTTGTAGGTATTATACGGATAAGCTTGGAGTATTATAATTGTTCATTAAATTGAAACAGGCGCGTTCGTTTAAGTGCGTGCAAAAGACTATAAATAAGTTGGGGTACTATAGTCGTTCATTAAGCTAAAACAGGTGATTTTCGCGTTAGTGTTTTCTTTGTGTTTAGGTGGGTTTGCGTTAGTGGTTGCGTTTTGATTTGGTTCGTTTTTGTTCTTTCTTTTGTTTGTGTTTTTTTCTTTGGGTTTGTGTTTGTGGTTGGTTTTGCGTTGATTTGGTTTGTTTTCGTTTGCTTTTTCGTTTTTTTTTTCTTTGTGTTCGTATTGGTGTTTGTGGTTGTGGTTGGGTTTGTTGTTAGGTTTTTTTTTTCGTTTGCTTTTTTGTTTGTTTTTTTGTTTGTGTTTGTGATTATGGTTGGGTTTGTTGTTAGGTTTTTGTTTTCTTTTGTATTTGTAATTGTGCTAGCGTTATGTTTGCGTTTTGTTGTTTTGGTTGGTTGTGGTTTGGGTGGGCAATGCCGGGTTTATGATGATTACTAAACACACAGGTAATGGTCTTTAACAGAAAGGTTTTTCACAGAAGCCAGAGTAGGGCCTGGCCGGGACGGCTAGTATTTTTATATAGGCTAGAAGTCTATATGTTTTAATTAATTATTTTTTAAATAACAGGCTTCACAAACGAATTAATTACAGAGAGTCAGTGATTTTCAGTAATAATTTAAAAAGAATTAGTCATCATTCTTACCACTACTTGATCAATGACTAAATGCCGGATTGGTCTAGCGGTAGAGAGCTGGACTGCTAACCTGTAAGTCTCAGGTTCAAGTCAGTATACCGGCCCTGAGTCCACCCAACTCTGATGGGCACCTAACTCACATTAGGTAGGGTAAGTAATGGCAGCTGGGCATAGTGCTGACCACACTATCTCTTCATATGCCAAGGTCACAGAAACAAGTGAACTCTACTTCACTTGCCCCTTAGACCGTCTGGTTTGAAAGGGAACTTACTTACTATTTGTACTCGTCTAATTCTTCTCCTTTTTCGTTCTTAATTTTAGTGTTTCATGGGATCCCCTCCAACACAATTAAATATACGTGGTATGTAATAAGCGTGATAAATGTGGGCAGTACAGGTGGTTGAACTAAGCATAACTATTGTTGCGATGAGTTGAGGGCAGCAAGTCAGATGAATTTACCATTTCATGGTAATTTAATGTTAGTATTTAAAAAAAACACGATGAAAACCGAGGACGTTGGAACATTCTATTAAATGATATTAATATTATGTTTTACATAATTACAATTTACATACTTAAAACTAAATATTTGTAGATGAATTATAAACATTACCATGCGTATACCACCTACACACATAACATTACATTCAATTAATCCTAAGTTAATTTTGCACTCTCTAAATATATAATTCATAAAAGTCTTAACACATTCCATGCAAATATATATTTGTGACTTTTTTCCTGTGACTTTTTTCTGTGTTTTTTTTTTCTGTGTTTTTTTTTCCTGTGACTTTTTTCCCTACAATCATCTACATAAGGTGGTACATTACGTTTTTAATATTAAAAAAAAACTTTCCTTCGTTGCCGTGACGGGAAAGGGGGGGGGGGGTGAGCTCTACTTTTGGAAAACTTAACGGGCAGTGTGTTAAGGTGTGGGGGGGGGGGGGTGGCTGGAGGAAAGGGGAAGGTTTAAGCGTTTTAGTTGCGTCAATTTTGGACTGATAAAAAAGGGTGAAAGTTACTGAAAGGTGGACCTCCACCCATCCTCTTTCACCCCTAGCCATATACCAAGCTTCGACTTATTGTGTATAAATCTTCTTGTAGGGAGTGGTGGGGGAGGGGATAGGTAGTTAGTAGCCATTAGGGATGAGCAATTATATTTAATTAAATAGGATATAATCGTAAAAGGTGGATTTCATTTATTATATTAGTACAGTTTTATTTCTTTGTTATAAAAGTAAGTAATTGGTTTCAATCAAAGCATTGAAATACAATACAGATGATAACGGCCCCCTCCTCCCCCCCCCCCCCACGCTTCAAACGTATGTTATTTTACTGATCATATAGAGTCCTTGCAAACAGGTGACCTAAATCACGTGATACCTGCGTCCGCCGCCACAGTGGTGTACACCAGACGTAAACACAATCAGCTGTTCACCAGCGCTGGACGCGTTCACTGTATGTAAAGAACCGCACCCGCGGAAAAGGAAAAATACGTTAAAAGACTTGAACTCTTAGAAATTGAAGATCCTTATACTGTTATTTACAGTTTTGTGAATAATATAAATATGTGGCCGAAATTTCTAAATAAAAATACTGTTAGCAATTCTGTTTGCGTTTAGAGTTTAAGTAGACGAATCTGATCAAGTGCAGTAATATATTATATGTTATCTAGATCTGGTTAATGTAGATTCTAGATTCTCTGTTAAGTACACGATTTAGTAGCAATAGATCTAGTACAACCACACTACTGTAGCAAACGTTAGACCACTTAACTCCTACAACGGCTAAAATAATTCATGGGTAATAACCAATCTCAACCAATCTGGGTAGCATGTTATACAATTTAAGACCCTTATAATCCAGCAGGGAAGTTATCAGACACATTAATACTGATGTTTAACCCTCTTGATGGCCAGCCCGATTGTAGGAAAAAATAGTCACAGGAAAAATAAAAACACAGAAAAAAAGTCACAGGAAAAAAGTCACAAATATATATTTGCATGATATTTGTTAATACTTTTATGTATTAAATATTTAGAGAGTGCAAATTAACTTAGGATTAATTTAATGTAATGTAATGTGTGTAGGCTGTATACGCATAGGAATTTTTATAATTCATCTAAAAATATTTATTATGAAGTATGTAGATTGTAATTATTTTAAAATTAAGATTGCTCCAAAATCTCCGGCCAGCCCTCCACCTTTTTCTAACCCACAATAAAACCAAAGAGGAGCCTGTACCACTGCCCTTCCCTGAACATTTCTCACCTCCGTGATACCCAGACCCACAGAGATAGTATCTCTTAAATAATTTTGACCCTCAGGGCCCAGCAGGGAGAACAAAGGGGAAAGTCCCACTGCTCTCCCGTCAACATTTCTCACTTCGATGTCATGTTATGTCATTTATAGCACACATGGCTTATCAGGGGAAAGCTACACACTAGTATACTAGCTACACACTAGGTGCCTACTGTAAACTACTAGACTGTAGGCCCTATGTAGACCTGCAATTGTATCAATTGTAGACTGGGTCCATTTTTCTAAACCATCTCACTTATAATGTTTCTAGCTTGATTTGTTTCTTTTATAAACAATGGATTTTTTAAAAAATTAGCCTAATCATTAATCATTAACCAAAATATAATGCACAAGAATCCTTGATCTTCATTCCTCTTTAAAACGATAGATGCAGGCAATATGTAATACAATCCAGTATAATTATCTGATCTATCATGTGAAGTTGAGAGAATCCTAAGAATCGTAAAAAAAACAACAACAACTAATCGTGTCATTTAACAAACCCGCGAGTGAAACAATACATTACACTTTAATACATTTGGTTTCTGTTCTAACTGTTACACGATTTATCTACTCACCGTTCCGGTGTAAATCCTTCCTATTAACCTTGATGTAAAAGCCCCCCCCCCCCCGACCATCTTGGACAAAGTTGGTAGTGTGGGTTTTAACCTTACTAACATTTTTTTACGGTTACAGTTACACAATGCACAATCAACTTTTATACAATTGGTTTCTATTATTAGTGATAAAAATCTACTCACCAATCTAGTGTAAATGTGTCAAATTAATTCTTCCAATTTTATTCAGCGAAAAAGCCCCCCCCCCCCCCCCCCCCCCGCCGGTCGAGAAAAAAATTGAAAGCGTTTTTTTGCCGGTCGCTGTTTCGTAAGGGTATTTGTTTTACACAATCAATGTAGAAACAGTTAAATCAGTATGTAAAGGCTTGTAGCCGTTAAATTTCTTAACTGTGACTGTTTATAATTCAAAACTGCAGCTTAAAATAAGCTTTTGAATTTTTTTTCTGTCCCTTTTGGTGCCTCCCTCGGGTCGGCGCACGGGGCGCCCCCTCCCCCGCCATCCCCCCTATCTACGCCTCTGGACTTACGGACATCTTGGAAAAGTTTAACTCCAAATTCTTATTTAGGCCTAGTGATAGACCTAGATGTTATCGAAAATATCAAATCCCTATATTACATTATCAGTTAATGTACACATGGTGTGTAAATGAATAAGTATCTTTGCAGCATGTTTTGAGAGGTCTACTAAATATTTATAGACGTCTACAATGGAGGGGGGGGGGGGATTCGTCGAAAGTGGACGAGGGAGGGGAGCGGGAGGGGGGGGGGGGTTAAAACTCCACATTTTTGTGGACGACATAAATGGATGACACCGAGTCTAGTCTAGCATACACGTCATAAGTGTAAACGCGGTGTTACACTAACACTTACCCTGTCCCTAACCGGCCTAACCCTAATGCAGCTATTATGCGCAGAACAATTGAATTTCGTTCGGGGGGGGGGCGGACACTGTTAAAAGTATGTATTTTCTATATAAATTATATAAATTTTATGTCGTTCGGGGGGGGGGGGGTTCGGTAAAAAAATTCCCCCCCCCCCCTTCCCGAAGAGATGCCTGGAAGAAACTCTGGTGATTAGGTATCTATATTTTGTACTTATAACTTGCAGGCCTATTAACATAATAATAAAACAGTTTGCTTAATAAGTTCATCAGGTCATTTCATAAATACAAATGTTATAAACATATAAAAATCACAAAACCATAGGTAATATCTGAATTCTGTAGCCTACCTTACATTTAGGCTAATACTGAATTAAAAAGAAATCACATTAAGGTTTGAAATTAATACAACTTGTAATTAAGAAAGAAAGCTTCATTCTAAATACTACAAGCTATAATAACAAATAAACAATAACACAAATTCAAAGATTTTTTCAACTCATTTAGTCGAAAATATTTTTATTTTTTCCGATATTGACCAAAATAAGTTTTTAAAGCTTATGCCTAATGTTTTTACAAACATAACTCAATTTTATTAGGCCCCTGTAAACATTAAATAAGATTCCTCTGTAGACCAAGCAATCTATTTGGCAGATGAAGTAGAGTTCACGTTTCTTGACCTTGGCATATGAAGTGATTGTCCGTGTGGTCAGCACTATTCACAGCCGCCTTTACTTTTTACCTTTAATTTCCCCAATGTATATCAGGTACCCATCAGAAATGGGCGGTCTCTAATTGAATTTTATTAAACAAACATTTTGATATAGATCTATAACATTCCAAACAACATCTGATCTGTAAAATTTACCTTTCTGCTTCCAAATGCGGTATTTTCCAAATGAAAATTCATCACAAAACATACAATAAATTATATAAATGGCATTTTATAAATTTATATAAACTATTTACTTTCACCTTGGTGTAAAAAAAATGTAGGTATAAGCAAACTGATTTCAATAGTAAGAAAGAATCATGTCTTTTCTTGCTTACTAGATTTAAAACAAGTGAATTTGACTTTTTACCTGCGTTTTTGGTCGCGTTTCTATATATTTTATTTGCGACACAAAAAAAAATTATATTTAATCAACCAATTATGCTAAATTAATAAAATCGGTACTGTTGGATTGCATTTTTAAAGTTCTACAGATATATGCTATTCTTTTTATAATTTGAAGAAAATTGAATTTATATGAGACTAACTATATTGTGATATAGTTGTGTCAAATATAATAGATCAATGGATTATAAATCTAAATCAATGAATATAGGAAAAAAATTAACTTTAAACAGCAGTGTTTGCGAGCAAGATTTGCTATATCTATATGTATAAAGTGGTCAAATCTTCCCGGCGCCACATGCGTGTCAAATTTGGCACGATGGTGCCTTGGGGCGATAGAACACGAGGGCCGGTGTCGGTTTGCCAAAAAGTCTACGGATAGGGGGTCAAAACTGATCCCGACTGACCGGCGCCTTATATGGGCTATATTACGAAAAAAAAAATTTCCTCCGACGACCCCCCCTTGAAATTTTGTGAGGTGGTAGGAGAATGCCTTGGGGTGTCACCAAAAACTCGCCATGTCCGGAAAAAATCGGGAAATGGGTCAAAACTGACCAGTCGTATTTCCCTATATAATCTTTGTATTTTATGAGGAAAAACAGGGAATTTTCAACACAATTTTTAGGTTACTTAACGTCTGTACATCATGCTAAGTTTTTTCATACACTACTATAGATGACTAGGCCGTATGGAAACACTGTTGGTCAGACCCAAAGCCCTCGACGAGGGCTAAAAGATGATCGTGAGTGAAATTCTTCTTATATGAGATATATATAAATAAATTGACGAACGATCCCCTTAATATTATGTGACGTCGTAGACCGACCCTGGAGGGTAACAAAAAAACTTTATTCCCGTCGGAAACAGCCATTATAATCGTTAAATATGTTCATATACCGTAATTTCTTATATAAGCATAGCAACTGTGTTTAAAACAAGTTAATAAAAAGTCTAGTGACAATTTAAGCGCAATTTCTCTATGTTATCCAAAACAATTTTAAATCGAGATAAATCATATATTCAGCAAATAAATAATGCAACACAAGTAGTTTTAATAATTCAAAACAAAATAGAACAAATATTTATTAACGAGATTTTTTTAAAAATATGCGAACGTGTAGGGGGTAATAGAAAATATCAACGGAAATAGTTTTATTTTAACGAGTAGGCCTACACGATGCTCAGTTTAAAATATCATCCTAAGCCTACACGATGCTCAGTTTAAATGTTCTTAATTAATTTTTTGTGACTGAACGAAAGGATATTTTTGAAAACTTTCTTCGGCAATATTGGTTTAAATTATGGCAGGAATCGATTGGTAAATGTTTCAAGTCGCTAAGTGGTCTGGTTGCCGAGATATGGAGCCAAAACTGAATTTGTTCGAGGTTTTGTGTCTTTTCCGGGAAATCCAGGAAGGAATTCCGGGAATTTTTTTGGCCTATGTTCATCCTCGGAACTTGCTTAACATATTTGCTTTGGAACTAGACCTCGATATTGCTTCGTTGAGGAGGAGATACGACTTAAAGGCTGCGGACACACATCCATCCAGAAATGAAGAGTTAATAATCGCAATCCCAGTATGGAAATTGCGCTAAAAAGAAAACAAAGATATACGTCATACGTTCAGTTTTCAAGGGAGGTAACGTTTTTAAAATGATTATTTTTCAAATAATTGTATCCTAATACTATTTTAAACAGAAACAGAAAATGACGAAGTATAGCATTTGTTTTAGTAAAAATTAAGTTGTTAATTCAGTTACGTATCCAAATTAAATAAATTAATTAATTTTAAAAGGCAATGTAATATAAATTATGAGATATACTGTTCATGGAAACTCAGTAGTTCTAATTCCATTTTAGTCATACAATTTAAATATTATCTCCGAAAACGGATGTTAAAAAACATTCAATAACATCTTCTCTAAAATTAGCATTAGGGCCTACTGTTTAAATTTAAGCACTCCACACCTCATCGTGATAATTAGCATTCAAATTATCAAATGCTTTTGAAAACCTAAGCGAAGCTAGGCAGTATGCCTAATACTAGAGTAGATAGATCTAGAATCTAGAGTCTAGATCTATTCTAGGCCTTTATAAAAAGCGGCCATCTGTAAGTTAGAGTGGCTTCCCCTGAATCTTGCCTACCAATAAAAAAAAATAAACAAGATGGCTGCTATAGTAAATGAGCATGGTTGCATCTGTTGGAAACATCGCTAGTCTTCATTTATTACTGAAATTTTTTAATTCAATTGTTTAAAAACAGGTACATAGCCTAAATGAAACTAGGAAACGTTTTTGTATTTTTCAAAACATAGATCTAGATCTAAATCCTCAAAATGCTACTGATATAACAAGAAAACGGGGCGGCGATCACGCTGGTGATGACGATGTTTGAAATTTGGGTAAAATCTTAGTTTAGCGTCGTAAATTCGGCCAAAACTAGTAATGTAGGAGAGAGTGCAATAATGAATATGTCATTAAATATGAGTATATTTTCGTATATTTTGATAAAATATTATAAATAATTGAATAATAGATCACCATTTATGGTTAAATCAATTTAAATATCCTGAAATTAATTTTTATCAACCCTGTTCGAGATAGTAAATTTACTATTAAAAACAGCAGCCATCTTAAGAAAATGTTATTTAGAGTAGCTTCCCTTTCATTTCTATTCGTATGAAAATGTATTTAAATATGATTGTCTTGTTGTATAGTCCGTATAACAAAGCATTTTTTAATTTAAATTCTGCTCTTTAAAAACTGAATGTCCTAAGAAACAACTTTATTAATTCTAGAAGCATTGTGAGATGCAACTTGTATCCATGTTTTAAATCACGTTTTTTTTTTACTAATGTTTATTTGATCTTACTATTACTATATAGTTTGAGTTTTTTCTTATTGTTTGAATGTTCACTATTTTCATTTCAGGTTTTTTTTTTCATCAGTTAGATCTAGTGATTCTATCGTAACTTATGACATTTTTTTTTACTTCTCTTTACCTTAATTAAACCCCAACCTCCGTCATATTTTTGTTGTCAATGTCACAACAAGTCATAAGGGGGCATCCATAAATGACGTCACACTCGTAGGAGGGAGGGGGGGTCCGTAATTTTGTGACGATGTGTGGTGAGGGGGGGGGGGGGTTCAGATGTTGCGACGTCACATTTTTGCATTATAAAAAAAGAAAAAAGTTTTAATAAATTGTAATAGTTTAGACAAGATTTTGGAAAAATATCGATGTTTTAAAAAAATTCAACTGCAATTTTGAGGGGGGTTGTAGGTTGAGGTGTGACGTCATTTTAGGGGGGGTCTGGCTTTTTGTGACGACGTGTGACGGCGGGGAGGGGGGGGGAAGGTAAAAATCGTCAAAAAAGCGTGACGTCATTTATGGATGACCCCTAATGTAAAAAATTACGCTTCGCTCTGCCTTATCTAAGATCTCTAGCCATAATTTTGACAACAATAAATGTTCGTCATCATTTATATATACAGAGAGACAAAATGTATTATCCACCAGCTTCCCTCGTAAAACATCATCTAAAATAATCAGCCACTCCACCCCTTAAGTGCGTGTTGTCATTATGGTCGATCGCAAGTCTCCACCTGCCAGACACATTTTGGTTATCCTTTGTTGTCAAATTGTCAATATCAAGTACCCAAGTGAGTGATAATGATATGGGGTTGTCCATAAATGATGTCACATATGATTTGCTACGGGAGTGAGTGAAGATTTGTGACGTCAACTCAGGCGGCTTTGCAATTTATGACGTGTCGGTCTCATGAAAGGAGGTGAACGGGGAAAAATACCTATGTGGTTGATGGAGAACCTCTATAATGCTTTGTTCAATCAAAATAACGATAAATAAGCATTAGTATACGTATACCTTGCTTAAAACGAATTATCATAAATGTTGCAAGCCTGCTAGTTTAAGACATTTGGCAAAACGGCCTTAACTTAACACATTATCCCCGTCAAAAAGGCTTGCCACCAAATGCCTGCCGACGAATAAGCCGCGTCTAATGCGGGGGGTTTGGAATACGGCCATTAGCATGGGGCCGCGTTAGAGCACCAGTAGACTATCGCGCTTTGTAAGATGACGTAAATACTTAAATTCAATTTCGCTAAACTGCGCAAAAATTTAGTAATGTTCCATCGTTTGAGGAAATTTATTTTCTTGGACTTAAATTGAAATATCACGTTGACTGTCTGGCTCATAATTTCCGAATATCACTTTTAATGTATCAAGATTCAGAACTATAATTTACTTTAATATAAGTGTCATCTTATCGTTTATTGTGCTTTTTATAAAGCGCAGAGCAGCTACAAAATCGGACGGCCATCCTGTTTTCACCAAGCTTCTTTTGGAGCTTAATATGGGTAGTCTAGTTCTATACGGTGTGAGCTTAATACATTTTTAAAGGGCCGAAAGTCTCAAGACAGCAAGCTTGCAGAAATAACTACGTACGTTTAAATGGACGAGTGATAGATGTGTTTAATGAACACCAACTTATGTAATCAAATTAAACGTCGCAAAAGCGTCAAAAAGGCAGTGCTTGTTGTTGTTTTTTTCTATAAAATTAGCCTAACGGTCGGCGGTACCGCTACATGACGTATCGTGCGAGCGTTAACTCGGTGACGATGTGCTAAGTGGGGGAATGAAAAAGGTAGGGTTCAAGAAATGCGACTCAGCAAGCTTTTTACATTTCTTGACCCTTCTTAATAGTTCTTTCGTCCCCACTGAGAAAATGGATCACCAATGAATGACGCGTCCTACTTCTACAGCTGGTCTTTCTCCCACAACCATCCTGTTTTCACGAAAAAAAAACCTGACCCGTCTCCAAAATCACATCGCTGAGTTCTACTCAACCTCTCCCCACCACAAATCACAATTTCTATCTGAAACAATATGTTCATGTTTGCTCTGTAATACTGCACGCTGTCATTACTATCTTAAGAGCGACGTCATCTAATATTGATTTGCTTACTGCAAATAAAGTGTTCAAAAGTTCAACCTCCCAACAATTGTTGTGGTCTTGGATGCACACTATTAAGTCTGATAAGGTCTATTAGTCATTCATGTCAACTATATTTAAAAAAAAAGAAAACTTACTATACAGGGGGTCATCCATAAATGATGTCACGCTTTTTTTGACGATTTTTACCCCCCCCCCCTCCCCTCCGTCACAGCGTCGTCACAAAAAGCCAAACCCCCCCCCCCCCCTAATATGACATCACACCTCAACCTACGACCCCCCCCCCCCCCTCAAAATTGCAGTTGAATTTTTTTAAACAGCTATATTTTTCCAAAATCTTGTCTGAACTCTGTCAAAATAGAGTATTTTAATCAATTGTTATTACAATGTATTAAAACAGTTTTTTAAAACGCAAAATAACGTCTAAAATTCGTTTTGTAACATTGCTTTTTTAAAATGCAAAAGTGTGACGTCGCACCATCTGAACCCCTCCCCCTCATCACACAACGTCACAAAATTACGGACCCCCCTCCCCCCTACGAGTGTGACGTCATTTATGGACGACCCCCGGCATATATTAAAACAATACAAAACAATCATATTAAACCACAAAATCAACACAAACGACATGCGAATAGACAATTTATTGTTTTTAAAACATGGCCGCTGCTTGTATTTACTCATTGTTGTCTCGAACGGGGTAGTTTAAAGTTTATTCCAGGATATTTATGACTGGTTTGGTCTTGGATTGTGATTTGTTATTCAATTATCTGTTATGTTATGTAAAATATGACATAAATATGGCCAAATGAAAGAAATATTCATTAGTTACCTTCATCGCACATTACTAGCTACGTTGGAATTTACGACGCTAAACTAAGATTTTACCGAAATTTGCCCACATTAATGTGGGTTATTAAATCGTACACACTGATGATATCAGTGGGAGGGAGAGATACCAGTAACAAATTTTAATAGCAGTCTGCTACTACTAAAAGGCTCTAAAAGCATAGGCCTACATATAATATTAATAAACATATAGATCTAGATGTGGCTTGGTTATTATCAAGGTGGTGATTTTTGGCTCCAATGTTTTTTCAAGTAATTCCAAAACCCCTTTTAAATATTTAGTAGACTCCTTCTAATTTAAGCTTATCGGGTCTAGGTCTATAACATTTTCCATCACATGAACTAATATTTTCAGGTTTAGTCTAAAAAGATAATTGATACTAGATCTATGTCCATCTTTAAAAAGCTAAGTTATCATTAGTTTGATAACCTAGTGGGCAACTCAATCATAACATTTACATTCGATATATGTTAAAAATAATTCCCCTTTTTTTGTTATACTAGCAAATTTAAAGCATCACTCTAGCAATATTTATATATGTTTGACTCTTATCATTATAGAAAAAGCATATAATGTACAAGAATATAGGTATAATTTTATTCACATATTTGATTATAATATGTCAGCTACGTTTTTGTTTGCTGTAGCTTGTTGATTATATTAAACTAACCATGGGTACCCATTTCACTAGGTTTATATGCCTATATATTTTTACTGTTATACTTATTTTAAAAAAAAATAATTATTAAATCCATATACTTACCCACACACAACTTTTATGCAAGCACATATATTTGTTCCCTGCCATACAAATAAAATAGCGTTGAAAGTTATTGCGAATGTTGCTTTATGGCAACTTTTTATGATTTTTAAAGCCGCCCTTTTTTTTGTTATCAATAGGAATCCCGTTCACAACAATTGATTTGGTTCAAATTTTATCTCTCCCTGGCTAACTGGATTTGAATTTAAGTGAGAGAGAACAAAAACTTACAAGTCCTATTCTGTAACAAAACTAAAAAAACATTTAGTGCGAATTAGTACCAAGCTACCTGAAGAGAGCAAGTGTTCATTAAGTTGTTTATTACAATTTACAACTGTAATTAAAATTAATTTTTAAACTTTTATTACATATTTGGATAAGATTAAGCACTTATTATTTACAATTAAAAACTAACAACAGCAAATCAAGTTTTGATTTTTGTTATTGTTAATATCTTAGTAATTCTATTTTGATAAATAATTTAAAAAAAAACAACTGGTAGCTCAAGATATTAATCTACAGTTCTTATGGATTTGCATTACTGGTCATCTATTTTCATATCAAATCTTAGTAATCAGATTAACAAAAGCGTTGTCGAGTCGGCAAAAAACTCATGGTTGATAAATTCGAACAAAAGTCTCGAGTTCAAACCCCCTGGCGGATAAATCTCGATCCCCTTCAACACTAATAATTAAGAACGAAGAAGAAGAAGATTAACAAAAGTCTGGCATGTGTTGCAATTATTGCCATGTTATTAAAGTTGTTTTGACTAACATTTACATCGGTTTAACTTTTATGTTTTTTTAATCATCAGTTCATTTCTGAGATGCTGTCCAGCATGGAGGTTAAAACAGATGTGTTATCTGCAGTTTCATCTACTGTAGATATACAGTCAAATGAATTAACAGAGTTTTCATCTTCTGAAGATTTGAAACCTGATCTATCAACCATAGTATTATCATCTTCTGAAGACATAAAAACAGAATTAACATTTTTTAATTTCCAGGATATAAAACCTGACATGACATTTAAAACCCATCAAGATGTTAAACCTGATGTTACAACAGAATTTTCTTCTTCTGATGACGTAAAAGCAGAATTATCAACATTGTTTTATTTCCAGGATATAAAACCTGATATGACATTTAAAAACCCTCAAGATGTTAAACCTGATGTTATACCAGAATTTTCTACTTCTGATGACATAAAACCAGAATTATCATTTTTTAATTTCCAGGATATAAAACCTAACAAGTCAGTTAATACTTCTCAAAATTTTAATCCTGATATTACATTTTCAATTAAAACAATTAATAAGAAACCTGCGGCAACAGCAGTATTTTCAACATCTGAAAATTTAAAACCAGAATTGTCAACTACTGAAAGTTTAAAACAAGACTTAGCTAAAGAATTTTTATTTTTTGAGGACAAACAACAAAATGGACTTGAAGAAAATCTACAAATGTCTATGGACAAAAATAAGGTTGTTCATTGTCATCAAATATTTTCTCAAAGTTCTGATATTAATATGCATAAAAATGTTCATTCTGGAGATAAGCCATATGAGTGTGATGTTTGTCATGAAAGGTTTTCTCAAAGTTCTAATTTAAGAACACATATAAATATTCATTCAGGAGAAAGGCCTTATGAATGTGATGTTTGTCACAAAAGATTTAGTGATAAGAATGGTCTATTACGACATAAATTTATTCATTCAGGAGAAAAACCACTTGAATGTGATGTTTGTCATAAAAGGTTTTCTCAAAGTTCTTACTTAAGAAAACATAAAAAGGTTCATTCAGAAGAAAGGCCTCATGAATGTGATGTTTGTCATAAAAGGTTTTCTGAAAAATCTAATTTAAAAACACATAAAAAGGTTCATTCAGTAGAAAGGCCTCATGAATGTGATGTTTGTCATAAAAATTTTGTGGATATGAAGGATCTATTACATCATAAAATTGTTCATTCTGGACATAAGCAATATGAATGTGATGTTTGTCATAAGAGGTTTTCGCGAAGTTATAGTTTAAGTCAACATAAAAAAGTTCATTCAGGAGTAAGGCCTCATGAATGTGATGTTTGTCATCAAAATTTTGTGGATATGCAGGCTCTAATATGTCATAAAATTGTTCATTCTGAACATAAGCAATATGAATGTGATGTTTGTCATAAAAGGTTTTCTGATAGTTCTAATTTAAGAAAACATAAAAAGATTCATTCAGGAGAAAGGCCTCATGAATGTGATGTTTGTCATAAGAACTTTGTGCAGAAGGTGGGTCTATTACGACATAAAAAAGTTCATTCAGGAGATAAGCCGCATGAATGTGATGTTTGTCATAAAAACTTTGTGGATATGAAGGATCTATGACGTCATAAAATTATTCATTCAGAAGATAAGCAATATGAATGTGATGTTTGTCTTAAAAGATTTTTTTGAAGTTCTGATTTAAGACAAAATAATAAAGTTCATTCAGGAGAAAGGCCACTAGAATGTAACATTTGACTTCCAAGGTTTTCTCAAATTTCTTGTTAATCTTCACACAAAAAAAAATTATTATGGAGAAAAGCCACATGAACGTGATATTAGTCACAAAAGGTTTACTCAGAAGAATAATTTGTTATGACATATGTGTTCTTACAGGTTATAAGCCATATGTATGTATAAAAGATTTTATCAATGTTCTTATTTAAGTGCACTTGAAAAGTCATTCAAGAGACAAGCCGCATTAATCTGGTTTTTGTCATAAAAGATTTTCTCAAAGTTTTATTTAGTTTTAGTCTATATGCACATGAGAAAAATCAATCAGGAAGAGAAGCCACTTGAATTTGATGTTTGTTACTAAAGATTTTCTCAAATATCTAATTTTAATACTCATAAAAAATCCATTCTTGAGGTAAGGTAGGAAATTCATTATGACTTAACACCAATTTGGGGATGGAGTGGTCTAGCGGTAGAGAGCTGGACTGCTTACCCGTAAGTCTCGAGTTCATATCCTGGTTGAAGTAATTAGACCGTCCTGAGTCCACCCAACTCTGATGGGTACACAACTCACGTTAGTGAAAGTAAAGGCGGCTGGGCATAGTGCTGATCACACTATCTCTTCATATGCCAAGGTCACAGAAACAAGTGAACTCTACTTCACTTGCCCTATATACCATCAGGTTTGGAAAGAAAACTTTTAACACCAATTTAATTCATTTTTTAACAAAATAAATTAATTCTAGAGCAAATTATTATTAAAATACCCTTTTATAATTTTTTCTCATCACATAACTTTATTTAGCGGTTATCCAATAGTGGGCCATAGTTTATCAATTTTTATATTTGTATTATGAAAAGGTTTTTTTGTTGTGGTAAAGTATACAACAGGGGTCTGCTTGCGTCTAGCCGCATGCAGCTCTTTTGATGTCAAGTTGTGTCTCTTGTATGGAGTTCCATACACACGTAATTTCATTTTCAAGACTCATAACAAATATTATACTGTAAAAAAAACAACTTTAAATGGGATAAAAATACTCAGAGTACAATAAGTGTAGGTGTGGTAGAAAATTTATGGACAGCTGACAGCCACTTGGGCACCAGACCTATTTAAAAACAGGTGCATAAATGAAACAAGGAAACATTTTTGTATTTTTTTAAACTTAAATCCTCCTCAAAAGGTGAAATAATTATTAAAATTTAAGGAAACACCTGTTTTTCACATTACTAGTCGTGGGCAATTTTCCGTACCTAAAGTGATAGATTACCAAAAGTTGCATATCCAGAGAACTTGTAAATTATTATTTTTAGTTCAAGGCTACTCTACATAATACTTGTAAAGTTTTATAACTCCTAAGTTTCACTTTTGTAAGACAGACCTTGATTGGCTGTATGGATCTCTGAAATCGATCCTCTCAAAATTACACTTAATAAAAATGTTATAGTATTTAATTGGTACTCAAAACTTTGTCAATTATTTAAGTCAATACAATTTTTAGGGGCCTAAATAATTTTTTTTTAACCATACAACTTAGTTCAGCCATGTTTGTTGTCATTTTCAGTGATTAAATGTACACAACAAATTGTTTCAGGTTTTTTTTTTTGTTTAGTAACTGTCAATGCTAAAATCATCAAATAGGCCCTACATCCAATTTTAGTTAAATCCAACAAAAATCAGTCACCTTTTTTATAACCATATTTATTTTAGTAACATTGTGCCTACCAATACATGATTTTTAAACAAATTAAAATAATTGATGGGCCTTTCAAATAATTTCTAGACTATTCTCGGTTTGGTCAATTTGTTTTAATATGTATTTATAGTTATTGGTCATATGATCATGCCTCAGTTTGTAACATAGACTGAGGCTCACTATCTCTTCGTTGTTACAGCTTCAATACTTTTCAACAACTTTCCTATATTTTTTATTAACACTGCACTATAAGCACTTAGATTTAGATCTAGATCTGCACACAAATCATAATTAAAAAAAAAATTATTTATGGTTCTTGGACTATCACACCACCTACATGCATAAACACAGTCACAGGTGTCATTTGACATTTTTGCATAACTTCAGCCAAAAAGATAAATGTCTGAAATATTTAGAGTAAATGTTCTAATTTTATCATTAGATAGGCTAGAAGTCTATATATTTTAATAAAGTTTTTTTTTTAAATAACACAAACGAATAAATTACAGATAGGCAGTGATTTTCAGAAATCATTTAAAAAGAATTAGTCATCATTCTTACTAAATGGACTAAATGCCGGATTGGTCTAGCGGTAGAGAGCTGGATTGCTAACCTGTAAGTCTCAGGTTCAAGTCAGTAGACCGTCTGTGAGCCCACCCAATTCTGATGGGTACCTAACTTACATTAGGTAGGGTAAGTAATGGCAGCTGGGCATAGTGCTGACCACACTATCTGTTCATATGCCAAGTTCACAGAAACAAGTGAACTCTACTTCACTTTCCCCGTAGACTGTCTGGTTTGAAAGGGAAATTTACTTATACTCGTCTAATTCTGTTTCTTCTTGGTTCATAATTTTAGTGTCAAATTGAGGCCATGACTCCGATTTCAGCCTGCTTTTCTTTTCTTTTTTTTTTTCTTCCAAGAACAAACTACAAGGCAGCAGTTGTTTAATTTTGGAGTTGTCTCTCCTAGAAGAGTGGCTGTCCCCAGCTTCGTTCATCGAACGAGGGTTCGAACTCGAGACTTTCCGGTTTAGCAACCATGAGCTTTACCGACTCAACCACGCCGACCCAATTTCTTCCAATTTTATTCAGCGAGAAAGTCCCCCCCCCCCCCCCCCCTCGCCGGTCAAGAAAAAAATGGAAAGCATTTTTTGCCGGTCGCTGTTTCGTAAGGGTATTTGTTTTACACAATCAATGTAGAAACAGTTAAATCAGTATGTAAAGGCTTGTAGCCGTTAAATTTCTTAACTGTGACTGTTTATAATTCAAAACTGCAGCTTAAAAAAAAAATTCTGACCCTTTTGGTGCCTTCCTAGGGTCGGCGCACGGGTCGCCCCCTCCCCCGTCCCCTCTACGCCTCTGGACTTACGGACATCTTGGAAAAGTTTAACTTCAAATTCTTATCTAGGCCTAGTAATAGACCTAGATGTTATCGAAAATATCAAATCCCTATATTACATTATCAGTTAATGTTCACATGGTATATAAATGAATAAGTATCTTTGCAGCATGTTTTTAGAGGTCTGCTAAATTTTTATAGACGTCCACAATGGGGGGGGGGGGAGATAGTTCGTCGAAAGTGGACGACGGAGGGTAGGGGGAGGTTAAAACTCCACATTAATGTCTAGTATACATGTCATAAGTGTAAACGCGGTGTTACACTCCCTGTCCCTAAGGGGTCATCCATTTATGATGTCCACACGGGGGGGGGGGGGGGGTCCGAAAAAAATTGACTTGTGTTGACAGGGGAGGGGGGTTGGCCCAGTGTGGACGTCCACACATTAAATCTAACATTATTTTTGGTAGTGTGAAAGAAAAATATTTCCTAGCGAAGCTAAAGTTCAACTGTCATATCTCTCTGGCCCACCACCCAGCTTGGGTCTATGCCCTGGCTTAACCTCGAATACAATAGGATCCAATTACATGTTCCCCCACATTTGCATCCCAGGTCAAATACCAGGCGACCTGCATTGCCCTAGCCTACACTTCTCTAGGTAGGCGGGATCACCCAGTTCAGTTAGACGGGAGAGAGAGGGGGGGCGTTAGCACGCTGTCCCTGTTCAGGTGTGTGACAGGGGGGGGGGCGTTAATACACACTAGCATCAACGTTGGACTCAGTAATATAACAGTGTCAATGCGACTACAAGTGTGCGAAATAATGGCTAGTCAAAACACCGCGAAATATGCTAAATTAAATGATTTGTATCAAAAGGCTTATCCTTCCAAATTGAAATATCAACTTCAAAAAGAGGTTAATAGCCTATGGCTTAATTTAAAGAGGCAGCCAGAAGAACAATTTGTGATTTAAAAGCGTCTTTTATAGTGCTACTAGTTATCCAGGACCCTCATTCCTTGTAGGTTGTGTGATGGTGGGCATTATTTCCTCCATATTAAAAAAAGTATCAGAAATTGATACACATGACCGTTTATTTTGTAAATGTTGTAAATTAAAAATATTAATATAGTTTTCTATAGACTAAATATATTCTTTTAATTTATCCAAAGTACTTTTAAAATTTATTACAATTTAAAACCTAGCAATGAATCAGTATTGGTTTGATTCCAAATAAAAGCTATTACCATAAAACAAGCTTTCATAATTTATTTTTGTAAACACATTTTATTGTAAATCTAGATACGAAGATCAATAAAACACATTTGTACCGGTATTTGTAATATTATATATACTCTGAGTATAAACACACTTAATGCAGTAGTTTGAGTAATAGTGGAAGAAGATTATGCAAAAAATTATAGTCAGTGTGGACGTCCACGGGGGGTGGGGGTGGGGTGTCCGTCAAAAGTGGACGTTTGTGGACAGGGGGAGGGGGGGTCCAAAATCCCAAAAATGTGTGGACGTCATAAATGGATGACCCCCTAACCCTAACGCAGGTCACTGCGCATGCGCAGAACAATTGAATTTCGTATTTTCTGTCGAAGCATCTTTTTACCAGTAGGCCTAAGGGGCCCTAGTCACTTCACACGATTTTGCTTCCGCGTCACTTTATCATGTCGGATTCTGTTGAGATCATGAATGAACTAGTCTAGATCTAGACTAGGTAATCCCTTAGTTTAGCGTCGGAAATTATCGGGTAATGTTTGTTGAGTCTCGGTAACTAGAGTTACGGTAAACCATGGTTTATTTGACCATTGGAATATAAATAAATTGAAAGTCGATTGTAGTAAATTAATGTTTTAATTTTTTAAGTTTAATCGACAAAAGGAAACAAGAATAAATATGATAGTAGATTTAAATTAGTAGATCTAAAAATAAAAAAAAAACATATATTAATATAAATATGAATTTTAAATAATGAAGTCAAATGTAGGCTAATAATTTAATGTTTTTTGCTTGCAGCGGATTTGCTACCTTTAATTAATTAGATCTAGATCTAGCTAGATATCTAGCTGCTAGGCCAAGTTAAAAAATCTAGATTACGAAAATAGTAAAAATGATTACAAAATGTAAAAATGATTACAAAAATAAATCTATCTAAATTTTAAACATTCTGTATAAAAATAAAAGATGACACCAAATAAAGTATGGTTTACAGTACTTCCGGTGAATTCCGGAAGTGTGTGACAGACTTTGGCATTGTTTTACTGTTTTTTTACTGCTATACGATTCTAGAATAATAACCGACGCTAAACTAAGGGATTACCCTAGACTAGATCTACTTCTCCACTAATCTCATTTTACTTTTACTTTGATGTGATCTAGATCTATGCTTTTGTGATCTGCCGCTTGCTGGTAATTTTTATCTATTGAATTTATTAGGCCTATCTGCACCATGCCCAACGCTGCGGTCGCACTCGTCTATAGCTACTTTATTTTTGTTTTATGCAAAATCGCAGTGTTTGGCACGTCGTATTTTCATTTATGAACACGTCTTTGTATAGTTCATTCTATTTCGTTTTTCTGAAAATTTTGATTATACATTTTTAAAAGTTGCATGGTACACATTTTCTCCTTTCACACTCTCTCGGATGAACAGAGTTCGGGATTAGCGGCAAAACTTGAACCAATCATCAGTTAGATAAAATGTTACGCTAAAAATAGCTTCTAGATACATATATTATCGCTAACTGTAAATGTAAATGTTAATGGGGTTTTCTCTTCTAAAATCTATTCTAAAATTAGAAAAGGGGTGATTACATGATTTTTGGTCCCTATCGGTTCCCTTACCCAGACTGCGCTCACAACTCAAAATATTGCTTATTAAATAGGAATTTGGTTTAAAACGTTACTTAGATCTCTGGAAGGAGGGGGAAAAGCATGACCTAGTTTGCCATAAGGCTCATTGGACATGCCAGACTCAGCGGGAGTCATGTGACCAGGCAAGCTTCACGTGACTTGCTCGGCTTAATTGCCCGCGGCTAGTAATGTACGCAAAAGTTTCCGCATTGTCAAGGCTTTAATAGAAGTATATAATGAAATATGTGTGTCAAATATTATAAATAACCGAATAATAAACCAAAATAAATGGCTAAATATATCAATATACTACATAGGCCAGAAATGAACTTTAAATTTAAACATTGTAAACTGCCTAAATAATAAGTGTGCACAGTCTAAGTAATTAAAATACATAGGCCTAGGCCTAAATATGGATGATTTTAAAATAGGAACTATATAAGGCCAATTTTTTGTATTACCAATATCTGCCACCCCTATTCATTAATTTTTTTTTATAAAGTTATTTATCAATCTTGGTTACTTTTAGCTATCTACATTCATTTCTAAGCTATTTTTATATGCTTCTGTTAAGTTTCATTGAAAAATGTTAAAAAATAATCTAGATATCCACTCATGAAATCAGGTCACAGGACTAGGAGTTTTTTCTTCATTAGCTATGCCACACGGACCCATGACTTTGGAATTCTTTTTCAGTCACTATGACTTTGCACAGAAAGTTTATATATGCTAAATTGACTTAGTTTACCATTGTCCTAGCTATTACTGATACTTTTTTAAAAAAAAAATTAATTTTTCATCAAACTACCTAATCTATATAAACAGCAGCCATTTGTAAAATAGAGTGGCTTCCCCTGAATCTTGCGCTATAAGTTTACATAAAAAAAAACTTAAACAAGATGACTGCTATAGTAAATGAACATGGTTGCGTCTGTTGGAAATATCGCTAGTCTTCATTTATTAGGCCTACTGAAAAGTTTTAATTCAATTGTTTAAAAACAGGTAGATCTACATAAATGAAACAAGGAAACATTTTTGTATTTTTCAAAACATAAATCCTCCTCAAAATGTGAAATAATTATTACAATTTAAGGAGTCACCTGTTTTTCACTTTTAAGTCGCAGGTGATTTTATGTAGGCCTACCTAAAACGATAGATTAGGCTACCTATTTTATTTATGTATTCAATTTATTCAATTACCGTAACAATAGTAGGCACGGAGGCCTTTTTTCTAATTGGCCGTTTTAAAATAAACTAATGAAAACAACAATTTAATAACAGCATTTAAAAAAAGCAATAGCATAGTAACCACATAGCAGTAACATAGCACTAAAAATGTGGAATAAAGAAATAATATTACAAAGTTATAATACAAGATGAGATAAAATAAGAATATAGGCCTAATAGATGAATGAGAAATGTTTCAATGAGTCAGTTAGAGAGGTCATTAAATAATTGTTTTTTCAGTTTAGATTTGAATATATTTTCAGATCAGATAGTTTTATTTTGTTAGGAAGATTGTTCCACACATTAGAACCAGAGTAGGCGAAGCTATGTTTCTGGAAAAAAGTTGTATATGGGATCGGTAAATTAAGACGACGATTTAATTTTGTGTTAAAAGAAAATAGGTCTGATTAGTAAGAGGGGGCTGTTTCGTGAAATATTTTACATAAAAAAATTGCTTTAGTATATATAATCTTTTTATTTAATGGAAGTATATTAGTTGTAATAAAAGAATCAAGGCTACTAGACAAGCCAGTAACCGGTTTTATAGCCCTTTTGTGTAGTGATAGTAGAGGATGCTGCTTAGTTATAAAGTTATAAAGCTACCGCTCCACACTACAGAAGCATAATCCAACCTAGATTGAATAAAAGCTTTATAAAAAACCAGCTTGCTCCTATAGTCCAGAAAGTTCATTATCCTTGCTAGTTGAAAAGTTGTTTTTAATAGGGACATTTTTAGAAGATGGATATGACTGGACCAAGTGAGATTGTGATCTATAACCAATTCTAGGCATTTGTAACTATCAACCTGTTCAATGTTTGTATTGTCTATAGTAATGCGTAATGAGGTGGAAGGTAGACGAAGGTGTTTCTGATGAGTTGTAATAATCATTGACTTAGTTTTATCGGGGTGAAGTTTCATTTTGTTCAATTTTGTCCAAGTAACAAGCTGATTGGCACATGTTTGAAGTTTGTAACTAAGTGAGTCAGCGCTGTCTGCAAAGACATGTAACGAAGTATCATCAGCGAACATCTCGCACTGACCTGCGTCAATGTGCAATGCAAGATCATTAATGTATAATGAAAAAAGAAAAGGACCTAAGATTGAGCCCTAGGGAACCCCTATATTAACATATTTCAGTGAAGAGATGGTATTAAGGTGAAACACGCGTTGAGATCTGTTAGACAAAAAGGAGAGAAGTAACCTAACTGTAAATTCGTGGAATTTGTAAGGATATAGTTTTTTAAAAAGTATGCTGTGATCAATGGAATCAAAGGCTTTTCTGAAATTGACGAGCAGCGTGCCACAAAGTAGGTTTTTGTTAATATTTTTAAGCCAGTTTTCATTCATTTTAATCAAAGCAGTGTGACAAGAATGAAACTTTCTAAACCCAGACTGAATACTATGGAAAGGCTTATGCCTTTCTAGTTAGTTTGACATGCATTTTTTATATGTATTTCTAGTGGCTTGGAGAGAGAAGAAAGTATAGAAATTGGCCTGTAGTTATTAGTATCTTGGATGTTCAAGTGTTCATTAAGTTGTTTATTACAATTTACAACTGTAATTAAAATTAATTTTTAAACTTTTATTACATATTTGGATAAGATTAAGCACTTATTATTTACAATTAAAAACTAACAACAGCAAATCAAGTTTTGATTTTTGTTATTGTTAATATCTTAGTAATTCTATTTTGATAAATAATTTAAAAAAAAACAACTGGTAGCTCAAGATATTAATCTACAGTTCTTATGGATTTGCATTACTGGTCATCTATTTTCATATCAAATCTTAGTAATCAGATTAACAAAAGCGTTGTCGAGTCGGCAAAAAACTCATGGTTGATAAATTCGAACAAAAGTCTCGAGTTCAAACCCCCTGGCGGATAAATCTCGATCCCCTTCAACACTAATAATTAAGAACGAAGAAGAAGAAGATTAACAAAAGTCTGGCATGTGTTGCAATTATTGCCATGTTATTAAAGTTGTTTTGACTAACATTTACATCGGTTTAACTTTTATGTTTTTTTAATCATCAGTTCATTTCTGAGATGCTGTCCAGCATGGAGGTTAAAACAGATGTGTTATCTGCAGTTTCATCTACTGTAGATATACAGTCAAATGAATTAACAGAGTTTTCATCTTCTGAAGATTTGAAACCTGATCTATCAACCATAGTATTATCATCTTCTGAAGACATAAAAACAGAATTAACATTTTTTAATTTCCAGGATATAAAACCTGACATGACATTTAAAACCCATCAAGATGTTAAACCTGATGTTACAACAGAATTTTCTTCTTCTGATGACGTAAAAGCAGAATTATCAACATTGTTTTATTTCCAGGATATAAAACCTGATATGACATTTAAAAACCCTCAAGATGTTAAACCTGATGTTATACCAGAATTTTCTACTTCTGATGACATAAAACCAGAATTATCATTTTTTAAATTCCAGGATATAAAACCTAACAAGTCAGTTAATACTTCTCAAAATTTTAATCCTGATATTACATTTTCAATTAAAACAATTAATAAGAAACCTGCGGCAACAGCAGTATTTTCAACATCTGAAAATTTAAAACCAGAATTGTCAACTACTGAAAGTTTAAAACAAGACTTAGCTAAAGAATTTTTATTTTTTGAGGACAAACAACAAAATGGACTTGAAGAAAATCTACAAATGTCTATGGACAAAAATAAGGTTGTTCATTGTCATCAAATATTTTCTCAAAGTTCTGATATTAATATGCATAAAAATGTTCATTCTGGAGATAAGCCATATGAGTGTGATGTTTGTCATGAAAGGTTTTCTCAAAGTTCTAATTTAAGAACACATATAAATATTCATTCAGGAGAAAGGCCTTATGAATGTGATGTTTGTCACAAAAGATTTAGTGATAAGAAGGGTCTATTACGACATAAATTTATTCATTCAGGAGAAAAACCACTTGAATGTGATGTTTGTCATAAAAGGTTTTCTCAAAGTTCTTACTTAAGAAAACATAAAAAGGTTCATTCAGAAGAGAGGCCTCATGAATGTGATGTTTGTCATAAAAGGTTTTCTGAAAAATCTAATTTAAAAACACATAAAAAGGTTCATTCAGTAGAAAGGCCTCATGAATGTGATGTTTGTCATAAAAATTTTGTGGATATGAAGGATCTATTACATCATAAAATTGTTCATTCTGGACATAAGCAATATGAATGTGATGTTTGTCATAAGAGGTTTTCGCGAAGTTATAGTTTAAGTCAACATAAAAAAGTTCATTCAGGAGTAAGGCCTCATGAACGTGATGTTTGTCATCAAAATTTTGTGGATATGCAGGCTCTAATATGTCATAAAATTGTTCATTCTGAACATAAGCAATATGAATGTGATGTTTGTCATAAAAGGTTTTCTGATAGTTCTAATTTAAGAAAACATAAAAAGATTCATTCAGGAGAAAGGCCTCATGAATGTGATGTTTGTCATAAGAACTTTGTGCAGAAGGTGGGTCTATTACGACATAAAAAAGTTCATTCAGGAGATAAGCCGCATGAATGTGATGTTTGTCATAAAAACTTTGTGGATATGAAGGATCTATGACGTCATAAAATTATTCATTCAGAAGATAAGCAATATGAATGTGATGTTTGTCTTAAAAGATTTTTTTGAAGTTCTGATTTAAGACAAAATAATAAAGTTCATTCAGGAGAAAGGCCACTAGAATGTAACATTTGACATCCAAGGTTTTCTCAAATTTCTTGTTAATCTTCACACAAAAAAAAATTATTATGGAGAAAAGCCACATGAACGTGATATTAGTCACAAAAGGTTTACTCAGAAGAATAATTTGTTATGACATATGTGTTCTTACAGGTTATAAGCCATATGTATGTATAAAAGATTTTATCAATGTTCTTATTTAAGTGCACTTGAAAAGTCATTCAAGAGACAAGCCGCATTAATCTGGTTTTTGTCATAAAAGATTTTCTCAAAGTTTTATTTAGTTTTAGTCTATATGCACATGAGAAAAATCAATCAGGAAGAGAAGCCACTTGAATTTGATGTTTGTTACTAAAGATTTTCTCAAATATCTAATTTTAATACTCATAAAAAATCCATTCTTGAGGTAAGGTAGGAAATTCATTATGACTTAACACCAATTTGGGGATGGAGTGGTCTAGCGGTAGAGAGCTGGACTGCTTACCCGTAAGTCTCGAGTTCATATCCTGGTTGAAGTAATTAGACCGTCCTGAGTCCACCCAACTCTGATGGGTACACAACTCACGTTAGTGAAAGTAAAGGCGGCTGGGCATAGTGCTGACCACACTATCTGTTCATATGCCAAGTTCACAGAAACAAGTGAACTCTACTTCACTTTCCCCGTAGACTGTCTGGTTTGAAAGGGAAATTTACTTATACTCGTCTAATTCTGTTTCTTCTTGGTTCATAATTTTAGTGTCAAATTGAGGCCATGACTCCGATTTCAGCCTGCTTTTCTTTTCTTTTTTTTTCTTCCAAGAACAAACTACAAGGCAGCAGTTGTTTAATTTTGGAGTTGTCTCTCCTAGAAGAGTGGCTGTCCCCAGCTTCGTTCATCGAACGAGGGTTCGAACTCGAGACTTTCCGGTTTAGCAACCATGAGCTTTACCGACTCAACCACGCCGACCCAATTTCTTCCAATTTTATTCAGCGAGAAAGTCCCCCCCCCCCCCCCTCGCCGATCAAGAAAAAAATGGAAAGCATTTTTTGCCGGTCGCTGTTTCGTAAGGGTATTTGTTTTACACAATCAATGTAGAAACAGTTAAATCAGTATGTAAAGGCTTGTAGCCGTTAAATTTCTTAACTGTGACTGTTTATAATTCAAAACTGCAGCTTAAAAAAAAAATTCTGACCCTTTTGGTGCCTTCCTAGGGTCGGCGCACGGGTCGCCCCCTCCCCCGTCCCCTCTACGCCTCTGGACTTACGGACATCTTGGAAAAGTTTAACTTCAAATTCTTATCTAGGCCTAGTAATAGACCTAGATGTTATCGAAAATATCAAATCCCTATATTACATTATCAGTTAATGTTCACATGGTATATAAATGAATAAGTATCTTTGCAGCATGTTTTTAGAGGTCTGCTAAATTTTTATAGACGTCCACAATGGGGGGGGGGAGATAGTTCGTCGAAAGTGGACGACGGAGGGTAGGGGGAGGTTAAAACTCCACATTAATGTCTAGTATACATGTCATAAGTGTAAACGCGGTGTTACACTCCCTGTCCCTAAGGGTCATCCATTTATGATGTCCACACGGGGGGGGGGGGGGGGTCCGAAAAAAATTGACTTGTGTTGACAGGGGAGGGGGGTTGGCCCAGTGTGGACGTCCACACATTAAATCTAACATTATTTTTGGTAGTGTGAAAGAAAAATATTTCCTAGCGAAGCTAAAGTTCAACTGTCCTATCTCTCTGGCCCACCACCCAGCTTGGGTCTATGCCCTGGCTTAACCTCGAATACAATAGGATCCAATTACATGTTCCCCCACATTTGCATCCCAGGTCAAATACCAGGCGACCTGCATTGCCCTAGCCTACACTTCTCTAGGTAGGCGGGATCACCCAGTTCAGTTAGACGGGAGAGAGGGGGGGGGGGGCGTTAGCACGCTGTCCCTGTTCAGGTGTGTGACAGGGGGGGGGCGTTAATACACACTAGCATCAACGTTGGACTCAGTAATATAACAGTGTCAATGCGACTACAAGTGTGCGAAATAATGGCTAGTCAAAACACCGCGAAATATGCTAAATTAAATGATTTGTATCAAAAGGCTTATCCTTCCAAATTGAAATATCAACTTCAAAAAGAGGTTAATAGCCTATGGCTTAATTTAAAGAGGCAGCCAGAAGAACAATTTGTGATTTAAAAGCGTCTTTTATAGTGCTACTAGTTATCCAGGACCCTCATTCCTTGTAGGTTGTGTGATGGTGGGCATTATTTCCTCCATATTAAAAAAAGTATCAGAAATTGATACACGTGACCGTTTATTTTGTAAATGTTGTAAATTAAAAATATTAATATAGTTTTCTATAGACTAAATATATTCTTTTAATTTATCCAAAGTACTTTTAAAATTTATTACAATTTAAAACCTAGCAATGAATCAGTATTGGTTTGATTCCAAATAAAAGCTATTACCATAAAACAAGCTTTCATCATTTATTTTTGTAAACACATTTTATTGTAAATCTAGATACGAAGATCAATAAAACACATTTGTACCGGTATTTGTAATATTATATATACTCTGAGTATAAACACACTTAATGCAGTAGTTTGAGTAATAGTGGAAGAAGATTATGCAAAAAATTATAGTCAGTGTGGACGTCCACGGGGGGTGGGGGTGGGGTGTCCGTCAAAAGTGGACGTTTGTGGACAGGGGGAGGGGGGGTCCAAAATCCCAAAAATGTGTGGACGTCATAAGTGGATGACCCCCTAACCCTAACGCAGGTCACTGCGCATGCGCAGAACAATTGAATTTCGTATTTTCTGCCGAAGCATCTTTTTACCAGTAGGCCTAAGGGGCCCTAGTCACTTCACACGATTTTGCTTCCGCGTCACTTTATCATGTCGGATTCTGTTGAGATCATGAATGAACTAGTCTAGATCTAGACTAGGTAATCCCTTAGTTTAGCGTCGGAAATTATCGGGTAATGTTTGTTGAGTCTCGGTAACTAGAGTTACGGTAAACCATGGTTTATTTGACCATTGGAATATAAATAAATTGAAAGTCGATTGTAGTAAATTAATGTTTTAATTTTTTAAGTTTAATCGACAAAAGGAAACAAGAATAAATATAATAGTAGATTTAAATTAGTAGATCTAAAAATAAAAAAAAACATATATTAATATAAATATGAATTTTAAATAATGAAGTCAAATGTAGGCTAATAATTTAATGTTTTTTGCTTGCAGCGGATTTGCTACCTTTAATTAATTAAATCTAGATCTAGCTAGATATCTAGCTGCTAGGCCAAGTTAAAAAATCTAGATTACGAAAATAGTAAAAATGATTACAAAATGTAAAAATGATTACAAAAATAAATCTATCTAAATTTTAAACATTCTGTATAAAAATAAAAGATGACACCAAATAAAGTATGGTTTACAGTACTTCCGGTGAATTCCGGAAGTGTGTGACAGACTTTGGCATTGTTTTACTGTTTTTTTTACTGCTATACGATTCTAGAATAATAACCGACGCTAAACTAAGGGATTACCCTAGACTAGATCTACTTCTCCACTAATCTCATTTTACTTTTACTTTGATGTGATCTAGATCTATGCTTTTGTGATCTGCCGCTTGCTGGTAATTTTTATCTATTGAATTTATTAGGCCTATCTGCACCATGCCCAACGCTGCGGTCGCACTCGTCTATAGCTACTTTATTTTTGTTTTATGCAAAATCGCAGTGTTTGGCACGTCGTATTTTCATTTATGAACACGTCTTTGTATAGTTCATTCTATTTCGTTTTTCTGAAAATTTTGATTATACATTTTTAAAAGTTGCATGGTACACATTTTCTCCTTTCACACTCTCTCGGATGAACAGAGTTCGGGATTAGCGGCAAAACTTGAACCAATCATCAGTTAGATAAAATGTTACGCTAAAAATAGCTTCTAGATACATATATTATCGCTAACTGTAAATGTAAATGGGGTTTTCTCTTCTAAAATCTATTCTAAAATTAGAAAAGGGGTGATTACATGATTTTTGGTCCCTATCGGTTCCCTTACCCAGACTGCGCTCACAACTCAAAATATTGCTTATTAAATAGGAATTTGGTTTAAAACGTTACTTAGATCTCTGGAAGGAGGGGGAAAAGCATGACCTAGTTTGCCATAAGGCTCATTGGACATGCCAGACTCAGCGGGAGTCATGTGACCAGGCAAGCTTCACGTGACTTGCTCGGCTTAATTGCCCGCGGCTAGTAATGTACGCAAAAGTTTCCTCATTGTCAAGGCTTTAATAGAAGTATATAATGAAATATTTGTGTCAAATATTATAAATAACCGAATAATAAACCAAAATAAATGGCTAAATATATCAATATACTACATAGGCCAGAAATGAACTTTAAATTTAAACATTGTAAACTGCCTAAATAATAAGTGTGCACAGTCTAAGTAATTAAAATACATAGGCCTAGGCCTAAATATGGATGATTTTAAAATAGGAACTATATAAGGCCAATTTTTTGTATTACCAATATCTGCCACCCCTATTCATTAATTTTTTTTTTATAAAGTTATTTATCAATCTTGGTTACTTTTAGCTATCTACATTCATTTCTAAGCTATTTTTATATGCTTCTGTTAAGTTTCATTGAAAAATGTTAAAAAATAATCTAGATATCCACTCATGAAATCAGGTCACAGGACTAGGAGTTTTTTCTTCATTAGCTATGCCACACGGACCCATGACTTTGGAATTCTTTTTCAGTCACTATGACTTTGCACAGAAAGTTTATATATGCTAAATTGACTTAGTTTACCATTGTCCTAGCTATTACTGATACTTTTTTTTTAAAAAAATTAATTTTTCATCAAACTACCTAATCTATATAAACAGCAGCCATTTGTAAAATAGAGTGGCTTCCCCTGAATCTTGCGCTATAAGTTTACATAAAAAAAAAACTTAAACAAGATGACTGCTATAGTAAATGAACATGGTTGCGTCTGTTGGAAATATCGCTAGTCTTCATTTATTAGGCCTACTGAAAAGTTTTAATTCAATTGTTTAAAAACAGGTAGATCTACATAAATGAAACAAGGAAACATTTTTGTATTTTTCAAAACATAAATCCTCCTCAAAATGTGAAATAATTATTACAATTTAAGGAGTCACCTGTTTTTCACTTTTAAGTCGCAGGTGATTTTATGTAGGCCTACCTAAAACGATAGATTAGGCTACCTATTTTATTTATGTATTCAATTTATTCAATTACCGTAACAATAGTAGGCACGGAGGCCTTTTTTCTAATTGGCCGTTTTAAAATAAACTAATGAAAACAACAATTTAATAACAGCATTTAAAATAAACCGGGAGTGATCTCCCCTAAACTTTCTCGAATATTCTTATATAAAATAACAGGGGATGGGAACTCGGGCTATAGACATGATTTTTAATCCATTTTAAATACTTAAAGTTTTAAAAATAGAATAAAATCTCGTAGACAAATTAATTGCACACCAAGTGAACGCAAATAAAAAAAAGCGCATAATAGTGCGCAATATTATTAGTACTTTTAAAATTTACATTAGTTTTTTGAGAAATCGGAAGTAGCGTAAATTACTACTTCCAGTCAACGGAAATTACTCAAAATTTAACAGAAGGTAGAGAATTAGATCTTTTACTTACATGTGAAATTTCATTTATCTATCTGAAATAGTACTCAAGTTATAGGCTTTTAAAAAATTCAAAGTAGGAAAAGTACCACTTCCGGTTATCGGAAATCGCTCAAAAGTTGATACGGATCTACGAATTTGATAGAGTCCTTATATATGAAATTTCATCAACCTAGCTGTAACGGTACTCAAGTTATCGTGTTTACACACAGACACACACACGGACAGACACACACACACAGACATACGGACAAGATTGCAAAATTATGTTTTTCCGTATCAGTGAGGTGTAAAACGTCGAGATTTGTAAAAATCTCGATTTTTTTTTTGCACGATTACAATACTTTCTCTATACTACGTATATACGAGAAAGTAAAAAGCAATAGCATAGTAACCACATAGCAGTAACATAGCACTAAAAATGTGGAATAAAGAAATAATATTACAAAGTTATAATACAAGATGAGATAAAATAAGAATATAGGCCTAATAGATGAATGAGAAATGTTTCAATGAGTCAGTTAGAGAGGTCATTAAATAATTGTTTTTTCAGTTTAGATTTGAATATATTTTCAGATCAGATAGTTTTATTTTGTTAGGAAGATTGTTCCACACATTAGAACCAGAGTAGGCGAAGCTATGTTTCTGGAAAAAAGTTGTATATGGGATCGGTAAATTAAGACGACGATTTAATTTTGTGTTAAAAGAAAATAGGTCTGATTAGTAAGAGGGGGCTGTTTCGTGAAATATTTTACATAAAAAAATTGCTTTAGTATATATAATCTTTTTATTTAGTGGAAGTATATTAGTTGTAATAAAAGAATCAAGGCTACTAGACAAGCCAGTAACCAGTTTTATAGCCCTTTTGTGTAGTGATAGTAGAGGATGCTGCTTAGTTATAAAGTTATAAAGCTACCGCTCCACACTACAGAAGCATAATCCAACCTAGATTGAATAAAAGCTTTATAAAAAACCAGCTTGCTCCTATAGTCCAGAAAGTTCATTATCCTTGCTAGTTGAAAAGTTGTTTTTAATAGGGACATTTTTAGAAGATGGATATGACTGGACCAAGTGAGATTGTGATCTATAACCAATTCTAGGCATTTGTAACTATCAACCTGTTCAATGTTTGTATTGTCTATAGTAATGCGTAATGAGGTGGAAGGTAGACGAAGGTGTTTCTGATGAGTTGTAATAATCATTGACTTAGTTTTATCGGGGTGAAGTTTCATTTTGTTCAATTTTGTCCAAGTAACAAGCTGATTGGCACATGTTTGAAGTTTGTAACTAAGTGAGTCAGCGCTGTCTGCAAAGACATGTAACGAAGTATCATCAGCGAACATCTCGCACTGACCTGCGTCAATGTGCAATGCAAGATCATTAATGTATAATGAAAAAAGAAAAGGACCTAAGATTGAGCCCTACTGAACCCCTATATTAACATATTTCAGTGAAGAGATGGTATTAAGGTGAAACACGCGTTGAGATCTGTTAGACAAAAAGGAGAGAAGTAACCTAACTGTAAATTCGTGGAATTTGTAAGGATATAGTTTTTTAAAAAGTATGCTGTGATCAATGGAATCAAAGGCTTTTCTGAAATTGACGAGCAGCGTGCCACAAAGTAGGTTTTTGTTAATATTTTTAAGCCAGTTTTCATTCATTTTAATCAAAGCAGTGTGACAAGAATGAAACTTTCTAAACCCAGACTGAATACTATGGAAAGGCTTATGCCTTTCTAGTTAGTTTGACATGCATTTTTTATATGTATTTCTAGTGGCTTGGAGAGAGAAGAAAGTATAGAAATTGGCCTGTAGTTATTAGTATCTTGGATGTTACCTTTTTTGTGTAGTGGTATAACCTTAGCATGCTTAAAATGTTTCGGGTAATATTGCTTGGCAATACAGAGGTTATAGATATAGGTTAAAACTTCAGAGATTATTGGAGCTGAAATCTTCAATACTTTACTGGAGATGTCGTCAAACGAAGTTGTTGTAGACGGTTTAAGAGATCTTAGGCTAACATGAACAGTGAGCCGCGGAATTATCAGCTCTGCCCTACCACGGTGAGCAGAATTACAAAAATGTTTAAGCTCCTCACTGATAGTGTAATCAGCATCTGTGTTGAGCGCTACAGATAATATGAAATGATTGTTGAAGTCATCAGCAGATATCTGGCAATGTCCAGTTGTATCGCATGTGTGTTTTTTTCTGATTATTTGATTTATGGCAATCCAGATAGATTTGGAATTAGGTTTGCCTTACAGCAGCTTATTAAAATACTCCTTCTTCGACCTACGCACGAGCAGTTTGACATAATGTGGTTGCCTACAAAAGTCCTCAGAAGTTCCATAACGTTTAAGCCAGTCTCTTTTATTAATTGCAGATTCGATGTTGTTAAACCAAGAAGGTTTGTTTGTAGTCTTAACCCTTTTAGAGATTTTAGGTATATTTTTATCATATATAGTATAAAAAATACGAAGCCATTCAGAAATGGCTAGATCTTGAGAATTGTAAATGTTGCAGAAGGGGGCAGCCAATAAATCCACAAGAAAAAGATTTTCATTAAATTTTCTAAAGAGCGATAATTTATAGTGATGTGTTGCCGCGAAGGTACACCCAATCTTTTCGGCAAAAATGTACAACAAACAGGGAAGTGGTCACTAACACCACAAGAGGGGACACAGACCTCTATTAGATTGCTGTCAGGTGATGCGTAATGTGTGAAAAACGGGTGACTCCTTACATTTTAGTAGGCCTAATTATTTCACATTTTTAATTTTTAGGAGGATTTTAGTTTTGAAATTTACAAAAATGTTTTTAAACAATTGAATTAAAACTTTTCAGTAATAAATGAAGACTAGCGATGTTTCCAACAGATGCAACCATGCTCATTTACTATAGAATCAAGCAGACATCTTGTTTAAGTTGTTTTTTTTTTGTAAATTTATGGCCCAAGATTCAGGGGAAGCCACTCTATTTTACAAATCGCTGTTGTTTATATAGCAAATCTTGCTTGCAAACACTGCCGTTTAAAGTCAATTTCTGGCCTATATTTACGGATTCAAACAAATAGGCTAATAGCAAGCTGTATGCTTCTTTAAAAAAATTTAACGTAGGCTTTATTTTTATTCAAGCTACCTGCCTTACATCTAGTTGTCTATCATTATCAGTGTTTACGATTTAATAACCCACATTAATGTGGGCAAATTTCAAACATCGTCATCACCAGCGTAATCGCCGCCCCGTTTTCTTGTTTAAAAAAATCTTGACAAGTGGAGGGTTCACTGTAAGTTCAGTTATATCAGCAGCCCTAGAGCAATCATCATAGCATGGACAATTGCTATTGCAATGACGTCACGGCCAATCTTAAATAGCATTTTTGTTCCTGCTGTGACATGTGCTCTAGGCCTACTATATTCTGACCTGAAATGAACTGACTGATCTTTCTACCGTTTCTTGTTTGGGAAGGAGGGAGAGATACAGGTAACAAATTCAAATTGTAATAGCAGTCTGCTACTACTATTAGGCTCTAAAAGCATAGGCCTACATATAACTGTAACATATTGATGTGGCTTGGTTATTATCAAGGTGGTGATTTTTGGCTCAAATGTTTTTCAAGTAATTCCAAAACCCCTTTTAAATATTTAGTAGACCCCTTCTAATTTAAGCTTATCGGGTCTAGGTCTATAACATTTTCCATCACATGAACTAATATTTTCAGGTTTAATGTAAAAAAATAATTGATACTAATGTCCATATTAAAGAAGCTAAGACATTATCATTAGTTTGATAACTTAGTGGGCTACTCAATCATAACATTTACATTTGCTATATGTTAAAAAAAATTCCCCTTTTTTTTTGTTATACTAGCAAATTTAAAGCACATTATGTGCAAGAATATAGGTATAATTTCATTCACATGTACGATTATAATATGTCAGCTACGTTTTTGTTTGCTGTAGCTTGTTGATTATATTAAACTAACCATGGGTACCATATTCACTAGGATTATATGCCTATATATTTTTACTGTTATACTTATTTAAAAAAAAAAATTATTAAATCCATATACTTACCACCACACAACTTTTATGCAAGCACATATATTTGTTCCCTGCCATACAAATAAAAAAGTTATTGCAAATGTGGCTTTATGGCAACTTTTTATGATTTTTAAAGCCGCCCTTTTTTTTGTTATCAATAGGAATCCCGTTCACAACAATTGATTTGGTTCAAATTTGATCTCTCCCTGGCTAACTGGATTTGAATTTAAGTGAGAGAGAACAAAAACTTACAAGTCCTATTCTGTAACAAAACTAAAAAACATTTAGTGCAAATTAGTACCAAGCTACCTGAAGAGAGCAAGTGTTCATTAAGTTGTTTATTACATTTTCCAACTGTAATTAAAATTAATTTTTAAACTTTTATTACATATTTGGATAAGATAAAGCACTTATTATTTACAATTAAAAACTAACAACAGCAAATCAAGTTTTGATTTTTGTTATTGTTAATATCTTAGTATTCCTATTTTTATAAATAGTTTAAAAATAACTGGTAGCTCAAGATATTAATCTGCAGTTCTTAAGGATTTGCATTACTGCTCATCTATTTTCATATCAAATCTTAGTAATCAGATTAACAAAAGTCTGGCATATGTTGCAATTATTGCCATGTTATTAAAGTTGTTTTGACTAACATTTACATTGGTTTAACATTTATGTTTTTTTTAATCGTCAGTTCATTTCTAAGAAGCTGTCAAGCATGGAGGTTAAAACAGATGTGTTATCTGCAGTTTTATCTACTGTAGATATACAGACAAATAAATTAACAAAGTTTTCATCTTATGAAGATTTAAAACCTGATATATCAACCATAGTATTATCATCTTCTGAAGACATAAAAACAGAATTAACATTTTTTAATTTCCAGGATATAAAACCTGACATGACATTTAAAACCCATCAAGATGTTAAACCTGATGTTACACCAGAATTTTCTTCTTCTGATGACGTAAAAGCAGAATTATCAACATTGTTTTATTTCCAGGATATAAAACCTGATATCACATTTAAAAACCCTCAAGATGTTAAACCTGATGTTACACCAGAATTTTCTACTTCTGATGACATAAAACCAGAATTATCATTTTTTAATTTCCAGGATATAAAACCCAACAATTCATTTAATACTTCTCAAAATTTTAATCCTGATATTACATTTTCAATTGAAAAAATGAATAAGAAACCTCCTGCAACAGCAGTATTTTCAACATCTGAAAATTTAAAACCAGAATTGTCAACTACTGAAAATTTAAAACAAGACTTGGCTAAAGAATTTATATTTTGTGAGGACAAACAACAAAATGGACTTGAAGAAAATCTACAAATGTCTATGGACAAAAATAAGGTGGTTCATTGTCAGCAAATATTTTCTCAAAGTTCTAATATTAATATGCATAAAAATGTCCATTCAGGAGATAAACCACATGAATGTGATGTTTGTCATAAAAGGTTTTCTCAAAGTTCTAATTTAAGAAAACATAGAACGATTCATTCAGGAGAAAAGCCACATGAATGTGATGTTTGTCACAAAAGATTTAGTGATAATAATGGTCTATTACGACATAAAAAAGTTCATTCAGAAGATAAGTCGCATGAATGTGATGTTTGTCATCAAAGGTTTTCTCAAAGTTCTAATTTAAGAAGACATATTATACAGATTCATTCAGGAGAAAGGCGTTATGAATGTGATGTTTGTCACAAAAAAGTTAGTGATAATAATGGTCTATTACAACATAAAAAAGTTCATTCAGAAGATAAGTCGCATGAATGTGATGTTTGTCATCAAAGGTTTTCTCAAAGTTCTAATTTAAGAAGACATATTATACAGATTCATTCAGGAGAAAGGCGTTATGAATGTGATGTTTGTCACAAAAAAGTTAGTGATAAGAAGGGTCTATTACGACATAAATTTATTCATTCTGGAGATAAACCACATGAATGTGATGTTTGTCATAAAAGGTTTTCTCAAAGTTCTTATTTAAGAAAACATAAAAAGGTTCATTCAGAAGAAAGGCCTCATGAATGTGATGTTTGTCATAAAAATTTTGTGGATATGAAGGATCTATTACGTCATAAAATTGTTCATTCTGAAGATAAGCAATATGAATGTGATGTTTGTCATAAAAGGTTTTCTCAAAGTTACAAGTTAAGTGAACATAAAAAAGTTCATTCTGGAGATAAACCACATGAATGTGATGTTTGTCATAGAAGGTTTTCTCAAAGTTCCAATTTAAGAACACATAAAAAGGTTCATTTAGGAGAAAGGCCACATGAATGTGATGTTTGTCATAAAAGGTTTTCTCAAAGAGGTAATTTAAGAACACATAAAAAGGTTCATTCAGGAGAAAGGCCACTAGAATGTAATGTTTGACATCCATGGTTTTCTCAAATTTCTTGTTTATCTTCACACACAAAAAAATCATTATAGAGAAAAGCCACATGAATGTGATATTTGTCACAAAAAGTTGACTCAGAAGAATAATTTGTTATGCCATATGTGTTCTTACAGGTTATAAGCCATATGTATGTATAAAAGATTTTCTCTAAGTTCTTATATAAGTGCACTTGTAAAGTCACTCAAGAGACAAGCCGCATTAATCTGGTTTTTGTCATAAAAGATTTTCTCAAAGTTTTATTTAGTTTTAGTCTATATGCACATGAGAAAAATCAATCAGGAAGAGAAGCCACTTGAAATTGGATGTTTATTACAAAAGATTTTCTCAAATATCTCATTTTAATACTCATAAAAAATTCATTTTTGAGGTAAGGTAGGTAATTCATCATGACTTAACACCAATTTGGGAACGGAGTGGTCTAGCTGTAGAGAGCTGGACTGCTTACCCGTAAGTCTCGAGTTTGTATCCAGGTTGAAGTCAATCTACTGTCCCTGAGCCCACCCAACTATGATGGGTACCTAACTCACGTTAGGGAAAGTAAAGGCGGCTGGGCATAGTGCTGACCACACTATCTCTTCATATGCCAAGGTCACAGAAACAAGTGAACTCTACTTCACTTGCCCTATAGACCGTCAGGTTTGGAAAGGGAACTTTTTAAATTAATTTTTAACTAAATAAATTAATTCTAGAGCAAATTATTATTAAATATCCTTTTATAATTTTTTCTCATCACATAACTTTAACTAGCGGTTATCCAATAGTGGGCCATAGTTTATCAATTTTTATATTTGTATTATTACAGGGGTTGGCTTGCGTCGAGCCGCATGCGGCTCTTTTAATGTCAAGATTTGGTGTCAAGATTTCTGCGTGGTCGAGTCGGTAAAGCTCATGGTTGCTAAACCGAAAAGTCTCGAGTTCGAACCCTCGGGCAGATGAGGCTCGTTAGCTGGGGACAGCCACTCTTCTAGGAGAGACAACTCCAAAATTAAACAACTGCTGCCTTGTAGTTTGTTCTTGGTTGGACAAAGGCTATGGAAGCAAATCCAAAAAGAAAAGCAGGCTGAAATCTGAGTCAATGGCCTCAATGGCGCATAACCAGTTGACACGTAATGCTTAATTGTGTTGGAGGCGTGGTCGAGTCGGCAAAAAGCTCATGGTTGATAAATTCGAACAAAAGCCTCGAGTTCAAACCCACTGGCAGATAAATCTCGATCCCCTTCAACACTAATAATTAAGAACGAAGAAGAAGAAGAAAGAAGAAGGCTCTTGTCTTGAGTTCCATACACACGTTATTTTATTTTCAAGACTCACAAAAAATATTATACTGTAAAAAAAAACAACTTTAATAAAACGGGATGAAAATACTCAGATAACAATGAGAGTAGGTGTGGTAGAAAATTTGCTGACAGTCAGTTGGACACTAGACCTGTTTAAAAACAGGTGCATAAATGAAACAAGGAACTCCGAAGTTTCACTTTTGTAAGACAAATCTTGATTGGCTGTATTGATCTCTGAGATAGATCCTCTCAAAATTACACTTAATAAAAATGTTATAGTATTTAATTTGTACTCAAAACTTTGTCAATTATTTAAGTCAATACAATTTTTAGGGGCCTAAATAAATTTTTTTAAAACCATACAACTTAGTTCAGTCATGTTTGTTGTCATTTTCAGTGATTAAATGTACACAACAAATTGTTTCAGGTGTCTTTTTGTTTAGTAACTGTCAATGCTAAAGACATCAAATAGGCCCTACATCCAATCTTTAGTTAAATCCAACAAAAATCAGTCATATGTTTTATAACCATATTTATTTTAGTAACATTGTGCCTACCAATACATGATTTTTAAACAAATTAAAATAATTGATGGGCCTTTCAAATAATTTCTAGACTATTCTCGGTTTGGTCAATTAAATTTGTTTTAATGTGTATTTATAGTGGACTTAGGCAATTTTTCTTAAGGGTCATTTGATCCAGGGGCGGAACTACAGTGCCGCCAGACCCCGCAATGCGGGGGGGCCCACGCCATTTAGGGGCCCAGAGCCGACCATTAATACATTTTTTTTTTTATAGTTAAAAAAAAAGTAAATTTTCTTTCATTTTTGACTTGATGGTTGTTTTGTAAAAAAAATTACCGTAGCTGGGGTTGGATTATCTTTATTCTATAGACAACACCCTACGCTCTTGTATATTCTTTTTCCCTTTGATTTTAAACCACTGTGAAAGCCGAGTCTTTCTCCTACAATTAAACTTTTCAAAGATAAGCAAATGTTCAAACAACTTCCATGACTTATTTCCCTTTTTGAAAAATAGTCAAATAGGGGAGAACATAAGCTCCTTTTAATAGATTTGTACTAAACAAATTAAAAAGCAATTATTTCTCTTAATTATTATTTTTTTATAAAGTAATTTCTAAATAATGACATCGTATAAAAAGGAAATGTATTGAATCAATAATATTTTAAAAATTAATAATATAAATTAAAAAAAAACATAAAAATAATCATAACACGAGACACCATTACTTATACAAACCTTTCATGTTTTAGATTATTTTGACCGACTAGATAATAAGGGGACTTCTATCAGACATTAATTAAAACTGATTTTCACAAAACACTATGCAATGCACTTACACACATGACATGATGTTGACATTTTTTAATAGATGTTCTTTAAATCCCGAACAGGCCAGTAATGAGCATCCCATGTGATTGTATATATATACATACACACACACACACATATATATATATATATATATATATATATATATATATATATATATATATATATATATATATATATATATATATATATATATATACACACACACACACATATATATATATATACATATATATATACATATATATATATATATATATATATATATATATATATATATATATATATATATATATATATTTCATATATAGGCCTATATATATATATATATATATATATGGGGGGGCCCAAAATTTTTTTTTGCGGGGTGTCCCTTTTTTTCTAGTTCCGCCACTGATTTGATCATGCATCAGTTTGTAACACAGACTGAGGCTCGCTATCTCTTCGTTTTCACAGCTTCAATACTTTTCAACAACTTTCCTATATTTTTTTATTAACACTGCACTATAAGCACTTAGATTTAGATCTAGATCTGCACACAAATCATAATTTAAAAAAAAAATTATTTATGGTTCTTGGACTATCACACCACCTACATGCATAAACACAGTCACAGGTGTCATTTGACATTTTTGCATAACTTCAGCCAAAAAGATAAATGTCTGAAATATTTAGAGTAAATGTTCTAATTTTATCATTAGATAGGCTAGAAGTCTATATATTTTAATAAAGTTTTTTTTTAAAATAACACAAACGAATAAATTACAGATAGGCAGTGATTTTCAGAAATCATTTAAAAAGAATTAGTCATCATTCTTACTAAATGGACTAAATGCCGGATTGGTCTAGCGGTAGAGAGCTGGATAGCTAACCTGTAAGTCTCAGGTTCAAGTCAGTATACCGTCCCTGAGTCCACCCAACTCTGATGGGTACCTAACTTACATTAGGGTAAGTAATGTCAGCTGGGCATAGTGCTGACCACACTATCTGTTCATATGCCAAGGTCACAGAAACAAGTGAACTCTACTTCACTTTCCCCGTAGACTGGTTTGAAAGGGAACTTTACTTATACTCATCTAATTCTGTTTCTTCTTGGTTCATAATTTTAGTGTCAAATTGAGGCCATGACTCCGATTTCAGCCTGCTTTTCTTTTCTTATTTTTTCTTCCAAGAACAAACTACAAGGCAGCAGTTGTTTAATTTTGGAGTTGTCTCTCCTAGAAGAGTGGCTGTCCCCAGCTTCGTTCATCGAACGAGGGTTCGAACTCGAGACTTTCCGGTTTAGCAAACATGAGCTTTACCGACTCGACCACGCCGACCCAATTTCTTCCAATTTTATTCAGCGAGAAAGTCCCCCCCCCCTCCCCTGCAGCTTAAAAAAAAAATTCTGACCCTTTTGGTGCTTCCCTTGGGTCGGCGCACGGGGCACCCCCGCCCCCCCCCCCCTAGCTACGCCTCTGGACTTACGGACATCTTGGAAAAGTTTAACTTCAAATTCTTATTTAGGCCTAGTAATAGACCTAGATGTTATTGAAAATATCAAATCCCTATATTACATTATCAGTTAATGTTCACATGGTATATAAATGAATAAGTATCTTTGCAGCATGTTTTTAGAGGTCTGCTAAATTTTTATAGACGTCCACAATGGGGGGGGGGGGAGATAGTTCGTCGAAAGTGGACGACGGAGGGTAGGGGGAGGTTAAAACTCCACATTAATGTCTAGTATACATGTCATAAGTGTAAACGCGGTGTTACACTCCCTGTCCCTAAGGGGTCATCCATTTATGACGTCCACACGGGGGGGGGGGGGGGGGGGGGGTCCGAAAAAAATTGACTTGTGTTGACAGGGGAGGGGGGTTGGCCCAGTGTGGACGTCCACACATTAAATCTAACATTATTTTTGGTAGTGTGAAAGAAAAATATTTCCTAGCGAAGCTAAAGTTCAACTGTCCTATCTCTCTGGCCCACCACCCAGCTTGGGTCTATGACCTGGCTTAACCTCGAATACAATAGGATCCAATTACATGTTCCCCCACATTTGCATCCCAGGTCAAATACCAGGCGACCTGCATTGCCCTAGCCTACACTTCTCTAGGTAGGCGGGGTCATCCCAGTTCAGTGAGACGGGAGAGGGGGGGGGGGGGCGTTAGCACGCTGTCCCTGTTCAGGTGTGTGACAGGGGGGGGGGGCGTTAATACACACTAGCATCAACGTTGGACTCAGTAATATAACAGTGTCAATGCGACTACAAGTGTGCGAAATAATGGCTAGTCAAAACACCGCGAAATATGCTAAATTAAATGATTTGTATCAAAAGGCTTATCCTTCCAAATTGAAATATCAACTTCAAAAAGAGGTTAATAGCCTATGGCTTAATTTAAAGAGGCAGCCAGAAGAACAATTTGTGACTTATAAGCGTCTTTTATAGTGCTGCTAGTATTCCAGGACCCTCATTCCTTGTAGGTTGTGTGATGGTGGGCATTATTTCCTCCATATTAAAAAAAGTATCAGAAATTGATACACGTGACCGTTTATTTTGTAAATGTTGTAAATTAAAAATATTAATATAGTTTTCTATAGCCTAAATATATTCTTTTAATTTATCCAAAGTACTTTTAAAATTTATTACAATTTAAAACCTAGCAATGAATCAGTATTGGTTTGATTCCAAATAAAAGCTATTACAATAAAACAAGCTTTCATCATATATTTTTGTAAACACATTTTATTGTAAATCTAGACACGAAGATCAATAAAACACATTTGTACCGGTATTTGTAATATTATATATACTCTGAGTATAAACACACTTAATGCAGTTGTTTGAGTAATAGTGGAAGAAGATTATGCAAAAAATTATAGTCAGTGTGGACGTCCACGGGGGGTGGGGGTGGGGTGTCCGTCAAAAGGGGACGTTTGTGGACAGGGGGAGGGGGGGGGGGTCCAAAATCCCAAAAAAGTGTGGACGTCATAAATGGATGACCCCCTAACCCTAACGCAGGTCACTGCGCATGCGCAGAACAATTGAATTTCGTATTTTCTGCCGAAGCATCTTTTTACCAGTAGGCCTAAGGGGCCCTAGTCACTTCACACTTCACACGATTTTGCTTCCGCGTCACTTTATCATGTCGGATGCTGTTGAGATCATGAATGAACTAGTCTAGATCTAGACTAGATCTACTTCTCCACTAATCTCAGTTTACTTTTAGACCTTGATGTGATCTAGATCTATGCTTTTGTGATCTGCCGCTTGCTGGTAATTTTTTTATCTATTATTGAATTTATTAGGCCTTTCTGCACCATGCCCAACCGCAACGCTGCGGTCGCACTCGGTTATAGCTACTTTATTTTTGTTTTATGCAAAATCGCAGTGTTTGGCACGTCGTATTATCATTTATGAACACGTCTATGTATAGTTCATTCTATTTCGATTTTCTGAAAATTGATTATAAATTTTTAAAAGTTGCATGGCACACATTTTCTCCTTTTACACTCTCTCGGATGTACAGAGTTCGGGATTAGCGGCAAAACTTGAACCAATCAACAGTTAGGTAAAATGTTACGCTAAAAATAGCTTCTAGATACATATATTATCGCTAACTGTAAATGTCAATGGGGTTTTCTCTTCTAAAATTAGAAAAGGGGTGATTACATGATTTTTGGTCCCTATCGGTTCCCTTACCCAGATTGCGCTCACAACTCAAAATATTGCTTATTAAATAGGTATTTGGTTTAAAATGTTAAATAGATCTCTGGAAGGAGGGGGAAAAGCATGACCTAGTTTGCCATAAGGCTCATTGGACATGCCAGACTCAGCGGGAGTCATGTGACCAGGCAAGCTTCACCTGACTTGCTCGGCTTAATTGCCCGCGGCTAGTAATGTACGCAAAAGTTTCCTCATTGTCAAGGCTTTAATATTATAGAAGTATATTGTGAAATATTTGTGTCAAATATTATAAATAACCGAATAACAAACCAAAATCAATGGCTAAATATATCAATATACTACATAGGCCAGAAATGAACTTTAAATTTAAACATTGTAAACTGCCTAAATAATAAGTGTGCACAGTCTAAGTAATTAAAATACATAGGCCTAAATATTAAATATGGATGATTTTAAAATAGGAACTATAAGGTATAACGCCAATTTTTTGTATTACCAATATCTGCCACCCCTATTCATTAATTATTTTTTTTAAAGTTATTTATCAATCTTGGTTACTTTTAGCTATCTACATTCATTTCTAAGCTATTTTTATATGCTTCTGTTAAGTTTCATTGAAAAATGTTAAAAAATTATCTAGATATCCACTCATGAAATCAGGTCACAGGACTAGGAGTTTTTTCTTCATTAGCTATGCCACACGGACCCATGACTTTGGAATTTTTTTTCAGTCATTATGACTTTGCACAGAAAGTTTATATATGCTAAATTGACTTAGTTTACCATTGTCCTAGCTATTACTGATACTTTAAAAAAAAAAAAAATTTAATTTTTCATCAAACTGCCGAATCTATATAAACAGCAATCATTTTGTAAAATAGAGTGGCTTCCCCTGAATCTTGCGCTATAAGTTTACATAAAAAAAGCTTAAACAAGATGGCTGCTATAGTAAATGAACATGGTTGCGTCTGTTGGAAATATCGCTAGTCTTCATTTATTAGGCCTACTGAAAAGTTTTAATTCAATTGTTTAAAAACTGGCAGATCTACATAAATGAAACAAGGAAACATTTTTGTATTTTTCAAAACATAAATCCTCCTCAAAATGTGAAATAATTATTACAATTTAAGGAGTCACCTGTTTTTCACTTTTAAGTCGCAGGTGATTTTATGTAGGCCTACCTAAAACGATAGATTAGGCTACCTAATTTATTTATGTATTCAATTTATTCAATTACGGTAACAATAGTAGGCACGGAGGCCTTTTTTCTAATTGGCCGTTTTAAAATAAACTAATGAAACAACATCTTAATAACAGCATTTAAAAAAAGCAATAGCATAATATTATTAATATCGATATAGCAGTAACATAGCACTAAAAATGTGGAATAAAGAAATAATATTACAAAGTTATAATACAAGATGAGATAAAATAAGAATATAGGCCTAATAGATGAATGAGAAATGTTTCAATGAGTCAGTTAGAGAGGTCATTAAATAATTGTTTTTTCAGTTTAAATTTGAATATATTTTCAGATCAGATAGTTTTATTTTGTTAGGAAGATTGTTCCACAAATTAGAACCAGAGTAGGCGAAGCTATGTTTCTGGAAAAAAGTTGTATATGGGATCGGTAAATTAAGACGACGATTTAATTTTGTGTTAAAAGAAAATAGGTCTGATTAGTAAGAGGGGGCTGTTTCGTGAAATATTTTACATAAAAAAATTGCTTTAGTATATATAATCTTTTTATTTAATGGAAGTATATTAGTTGTAATAAAAGAATCAAGGCTACTAGACAAGCCAGTAACCAGTTTTATAGCCCTTTTTTGTAGTGATAGTAGAGGATGCTGCTTAGTTATAAAGTTATAAAGCTACCGCTCCACACTACAGAAGCATAATCCAACCTAGATTGAATAAAAGCTTTATAAAAAACCAGCTTGCTCCTATAGTCCAGAAAGTTCATTATCCTTGCTAGTTGAATAGTTGTTTTTAATAGGGACATTTTTAGAAGATGGACATGACTGGACCAAGTGAGATTGTGATCTATAACCAATTCTAGGCATTTGTAACTATCAACCTGTTCAATGTTTGTATTGTCTATAGTAATGCGTAATGAGGTGGAAGGTAGATGAAGGCGTTTCTGATGAGTTGTAATAATCATTGACTTGGTTTTATCGGGGTGAAGTGAAGTTTACTTTTGTTAAATTTTGTCCAAGTAGCAAGCTGATTGGCACATGTTTGAAGTTTGTAACTGAGTCAGCATTGTCTGCAAAGACATGTAACGAAGTATCATCAGCGTCGATGTGCAATGCAAGATTATTAATGTATAATGAAAAAGGAAAAGGACCTAAGATTGAGCCCTAGGGAACCCCTATATTGACATATTTCAGTGAAGAGATGGTATTAAGGTGAAACACGCGTTGAGATCTGTTAGACAAATAGGAGAGAAGTAACCTAACTGTAAATTCGTGGAATTTGTAAGGATATAGTTTTTTAAGAAGTATGCTGTGATCAATGGAATCAAAGGCTTTTCTGAAATTGACGAGCAGCGTGCCCCAAAGTAGGTTTTTGTTAATATTTTTAAGCCAGTTTTCATTCATTTTAATCAAAGCAGTGTGACAAGAATGAAACTTTCTAAACCCAGACTGAATACTATGGAAAGGCTTATGCCTTTCTAGTTAGTTTGACATGCATTTGTTTATATGTATTTCTAGTGGCTTGGAGAGAGAAGAAAGTATAGAAATTAGCCTGTAGTTATTAGCATCTTGGATGTTACCTTTTTTTTGTAGTGGTATATCCTTAGCATGCTTAAAATATTTTGGGTAATATTGCTTGGCAATACAGAGGTTATAGATATAGGTTAAAACATCAGAGATTATTGGAGCTGAAATCTTCAATACTTTACTGTAGATGTCGTCAAATGAAGTTGTTGTAGACAGTTTAAGAGAGCTTAGGCTAACATGAACAGTGAGCCGCGGAATTATCAGCTCTGCCCTACCACGGTGAGCAGAATTACAAAAATGTTTAAGCTCCTCACTGATAGTGTAATCAGCATCTGTGTTGAGCGCTACAGATGATATGAAATGATAGTTGAAGTCATCAGCAGATATCTGGCAATGTCCAGCTGTATCGCATGTGCGTTTTTTTCTAATTATTTGATTTATGGCAATCCAGATAGATTTGGAATTAGGTTTGCCTGACAATAACTTATTAAAATACTCTTTCTTCGACCTACGCACGAGCAGTTTGACATAATTTTGTTGCTTAAAAAGTCCACAGTAGTTCCATATCATCTAAGCCAGTCTCTTTTATTAATTGCAGATTTGATATTGTTGTTAAACCAAGAAGGTTTGTTTGTAGTCTTAACCCTTTTAGAGATTTTAGGTATATTTTTATCATATATAGTATAAAAAATACGAAGCCATTCAGAAATGGCTAGATCTGGACTATTGTAATTGTAAACGTTGCAGATGGGGGCAGCCAATAAATCCACAAGAAAAAGATTTTCATTAAATTTTCTAAAGAGCGATAATTTATAGTGATGTGTTGCCGCGAAGGTACACCCAATCTTTTCGGCAAAAATGTACAACAAACAGGGAAGTGCTCACTAACACCACAAGAGGGGACACAGACCTCTATTAGATTGCAGTCAGGTGATGCGTAATGTGAAAAACAGGTGACTCCTTAAATTTTAGTAGGCCTAATTATTTCACATTTTTAATTTTTAATAGGATATTAGTTTTGAAATTTACATAAATGTTTTTAAACAATTGAATTAAAACTTTTCAGTAATAAATAAAGACTAGCGATGTTTCCAACAGATGCAACCATGCTCATTTACTATAGAATCAAGCAGACATATTGTTTAAGTTTTTTTTTTTTTTTGTAAAACTCTATTTTACAAATGGCTGCTGTTTATATAGGAAATCTTGCTTGCAAACACTGCCGTTTAAAGTCAATTTACGGATTTAAACAAATAGGCTAATAGCAAGCTGTACGCTTCTTTAAATAATTTAACGTAGGCTTTATTTTTATTCAAGCTACCTTACATCTAGTTGTCTATCATTATCAGTGTTTACGATTTAATAACCCACATTAATGTGGGCAAATTTCAAACATCGTCATCACCAGCGTAATCGCCGCCCCGTTTTCTTGTTAAAAAAAATCTTGACAAGTGGAGGGTTCACTGTAAGTTCAGTTATATCAGCAGCCCTAGAGCAATCATCATAGCATGGACAATTGCTATTCGCAATGACGTCACGGCCAATCTTAAATAGCATTTTTGTTCCTGCTGTGACATGTGCTCTAGGCCTACTATATTCTGACCTGAAATGAACTCACTGTGATCTTTCTACCATTTCTTGTTTGGGAGGGAGGGAGAGATACAGGTAACAAATTCAAATTGTAATAGCAGTCTACTACTATTAAGCAAAAAGCATACATATTGATGTGGCTTGATTATTATCAAGGTGGTGATTTTTGGCTCAAATGTTTTTTCAAGTAATTTCAAAACCCCTTTTAAATATTTAGTAGACTCCTTCTAATTTAAGCTTATCGGGTCTAGGTCTATAACATTTTCCATCACTTGAACTAGTATTTTCAGGTTTAGTGTAAAAAAATAATTGATACTTATGTCCATATTAAAGAAGCTAAGACATTATCATTAGTTTGATAACTTAGTGGGCAACTCAATCATAACATTTACATTTGCTATATGTTAAAAAAAATTCCCCTTTTTTTGTTATACTAGCAAATTAAAAGCATATTATGTGCAAGAATATAGGTATAATTTTATTCACATATATGATTATAATATGTCAGCTACCTTTTTGTTTGCTGTAGCTTGTTGATTATATTAAACTAACCATGGGTACCCGTTTCACTAGAATTATATGCCTATATATTTTTACTGTTATACTTATTTTGAAAAAAAAAATTATTAAATCCATATACTTACCGCCACAAAACTTTTATGCAAGCACATATATTTGTTCCCTGTCATACAAATAAAAAAGTTATTGCAAATGTTGCTTTATGGCAACTTTTTATGATTTTTAAAGCCGCCATGTTTTTTTTTAATTATCAATAGGAATCCTGTTCACAACAATTGATTTGGTTCAAATTTTTATCTCTCCCTGGCTAACAGGATTTGAATTTAAGTGAGAGAGAACAAAAACTTACAAGTCCTATTCTGTAACAAAATTAAAAAAACATTTAGTGCGAATTAGTACCAAGCTACATGAAGAGAGCAAAGGTTTATTAAGCTGTTTATCACAATTTACAACTGTAATTAAAATTAATTTTTAAACTTTTATTACATATTTGGATAAGATTAAGCACTTATTATTTACAATTAAAAACTAACAATAGCAAATCAAGTTTTGATTTTTGTTATTGTTAATATCTTAGTATTTCTATTTTTATAAATAGTTTAAAAATAACTGGTAGCTCAAGATATTAATCTGCAGTTCTTATGTATTTGCATTTAACTGGTCATCTATTTTCATATCAAATCTTAGTAAGTAATCATTAGTTATCAGATTAACGAAAGTCTGGCATGTGTTGCAATTATTGCCATGTTATTAGTAGTAAGTTGTTTTGGCTAACATTTACATTGGTTTAACATTTATGTTTTTTTAATCATCAGTTCTGAGATGCTATCCAGCATGGAGATGGAAACAGATGTGTTATCTGCAGTTTCATCTACTGTAGATATACAGTCAGATGAGTTTTCATCTTCTGAAGATTTGAAACCTGATATATCAACCATAGTATTATCATCTTCTGAAGACATAAAAACAGAATTAACATTTTTTAATTTCCAGGATATAAAACCTGACATGACATTTAAAAACCCTCAAGATGTTAAACCTGATGTTACAACAGAATTTTCTACTTCTGAAGACGTAAAAGCAGAATTATCAACATTGTTTTATTTCCAGGATATAAAACCTGATGTGACATTTAAAAACCCTCAAGATGTTAAACCTGATGTTACACCAGAATTTTCTACTTCTGATGACATAAAACCAGAATTATCATTTTTTAATTTCCAGGATATAAAACCCAACAAGTCATCTAATACTTCTCAAAATTTTAATCCTGATATTACATTTTCAATTGAAAAAATTAATAAAAAACCTGTGACAGCAGCATTTTCAACTGAAAATTTAAAACCAGAATTGTCAACTACTGAAAATTTAAAACAAGACTTAGCTAAAGAATTTTTATTTTTTGAGGACAAACAACAAAATGGACTTGAAGAAAATCTACAAATGTCTATGGACAAAAATAAGGTGGTTCATTGTCATCAAATATTTTCTCAAAGTTCTAATATTAATATGCATAAAAATGTCCATTCTGGAGATAAGCCATATGAATGTGATGTTTGTCATAAAAGATATACTCAAAGTTCTACTTTAAGAACACATATAAAGATTCATTCAGGAGAAAGGCCTTATGAATGTGATGTTTGTCACAAAAAAGTTAGTGATAAGAAGGGTCTATTACGACATAAATTTATTCATTCTGGAGAGAAACCACTTGAATGTGATGTTTGTCATAAAAGGTTTTCTCAAAGTTATTATTTAAGAAAACATAAAAAGGTTCATTCAGTAGAAAGGCCTCATGAATGTGATGTTTGTCATAAAAACTTTGTGGGTATGAAGGATCTATTACATCATAAAATTGTTCATTCTCAAGATAAGCAATATGAATGTGATGTTTGTCATAAAAGGTTTTCTGAAAAATCTAATTTAAAAACACATAAAAAGGTTCATTCAGAAGTAAGGCCTTATGAATGTGATGTTTGTCATAAAAATTTTGTGGATATGAAGGATCTATTGCGTCATAAAATTGTTCATTCTGAACATAAGCTATATGAATGTGATGTTTGTCATAAAAGGTTTTCTGATAGTTCTAATTTAAGACAACATAAAATGATTCATTCAGGAGAAAGGCCGCATGAATGTGATGTTTGTCATAAAAGGTTTTCTCAAAGTGGTAATTTAAGAACACATAAAATGATTCATTCAGGAGGAAGGCCTCATGAATGTGATGTTTGTCATAAGAACTTTGCGCAGAAAAAGGGTCTATTACGACATAAAAAGGTTCATTCAGGAGAATGTCATGTTTGTCACGAAAGATTTAGTGATAAGAAGGGTCTATCACAACATAAAAAAGTTCATTCAGGAGATAAACCACATGAATGTGATGTTTGTCTGAAAAGATTTTCATATAGTTCTAATTTAAGAGAACATAAAAACGTTCATTCAGGAGATAAGCCGCATGAATGTGATGTTTGTCATAAAAGGTTTTCTCAAAGTTCTAATTTAAGAACACATATAAAGATTCATTCAAGAGAAAGGCCTCATGAATGTGATGTTTCTCACAAAAAAGTTAGTGATAAGAAGGGTCTATTACAACATAAATTTATTCATTCAGGAGATAAACCACATGAATGTGACGTTAGTGGATATGAAGGATCTATAACGTCATAAAATTGTTCATTCTGAAGATAAGCAATGTGAATGTGATGTTTGTCATAAAAGGTTTTCTCAAAGTTCTAATTTAAGAACACATAAAAAGATTCATTCAGGAGAAAGGTTACATGAATGTCATGTTTGTCACAAAAGATTTAGTGATAAGACCTTTGCGCAGAAGAAGGGTCTATTAGGACATAAAAAAGTTCATTCAGGAGATAAGCCGCATGAATGTGATGTTTGTCATTAAAGGTTTTCTCAGAGTTCTAATTTAAAAAAAATTTTTCAGGAAAAAGGCCTCATGAATGTGATGTTTGTCATAAAAACTTCAAGGTTAAGATGGTTGTATTACAACATCAAATTATTCATTCAGGAGATACGCAATATGAATGTGATGTTTGTCTTAAAAGATTTTTCGAAGTTCTGATTTAAGACAACATAATAAAGTTGATTCAGGAGAAAGGCCACTAGAATGTAATGTTTGACATCCAAGGTTTTCTCATATTTCTTGTTTATCTTCACACACAAACATTTTTTATAGAGAAAAGCCACATGAACGTGATTTGTCACAAAAACTTGACTCAGAAGAATAATTTGTTATGACATGTGTTCTTACAGGTTATAAGCCATATGTATGTATAAAAGATTTTCTCAAAGTTCTTATTTAAGTGCACTTGAAAAGTCATTCAAGAGACAAGCTACAAGAGACCGTCCCTGAGTCCACCCAACTCTGATGGGTACCTAACTCACGTTAAGGAAAGTAAAGGCGGCTGGACATAGTGCTGACCACACTATCTCTTCATATGCCAAGGTCACAGAAACAAGTGAACTCTACTTCACTTGCCCAAAAGACCGTCAGGTTTGGAAATGGAACTTTTTTAACACCAATTTAATTAATTTTTAACACAATAAATTAATTCTAAAGCAAATTATTATTAAATACCGTTTTATATTTTTTTTCTCATCACATAACTTTATTTAGCGGTTATCCAATAGTGGGCCATAGTTTATCAATTTTTATATTTGTATAATGAAAAGGGTTTTTTTGTGGAAAAGTATACAACAGGGGTCGGCTTGCGTCGAGCTGCGTTAGGCTCTTTTGATGTAAAAATTTGGCTCTTGTCTTGAGTTCCATACACACGTTATTTCATTTTCAAAACTCTTAACAAATATTATACTGTAAAAAAAAACTTTAAACGGGATAAAAATATTCAGAGAACAATGAGAGTAGGTGTGGTAGAAAATGTACAGACAGCTGACAGCCACTTGGGCATCAGACCTGTTTAAAAACAGGTGCAAAAACGAAAAAAGGAACTCCGAAGTTTCACTTTTGTAAGACAAATCTTGATTGGCTGTATGGATCTCTGAGATCGATCCTCTCAAAATTACACTTAATAAAAATGTTATAGTATTTAATTTGTACTCAAAACTTTGTCAATTATTTAAGTCAATACAATTTTTAGGGGCCTAAATAATTTTTTTTTGACCATATAACTTAGTTCAGCCATGTTTGTTGTCATTTTCAGTGATTAAATGTACACAACAAATTGTTTCAGGTGTTTTTTTGTTCAGTTACTGTCAATGCTAAAATCATCAAATAGGCCCTACATCCAATTTTAGTTAAATTCAACAAAAATCAGTCACCTTTTTTATAACCATATTTATTTTAGTAACATTGTGCCTACAAACAAATGCTTTTAAAACAAATTAAAATAATTGATGGGCCTTTCAAATAATTTCTAGACTATTCTAGGTTTTGTCCATTAAATTTGTTTTATTATGTATTTATCTCTGTTGTTACAGCTTAAATACTTTTCACCGATTTTCCTATATTTTTATTAGCACTGTACTATAAACACTTAGATTTAGATCTAGATCTGCACAAAAATCATAATATGTGCATGTGTCATTTGACATTTTTGCATAACTTCAGCCAAAAAGATAATTGTCTGAAATATTTAGGGTAAATGTTCTAAATTTATCATTAGAAAGAAAACCCACACAAGTTTAATTAATTCAATTTCTGCTCTTTTCTAATAACCTTACCTATTATTTGCTACACTATTATCTTCATGCTTTAACAAACCTGTTTTCATTTAAAATAGGGAACCTATAGTTTTGTAATTTAAATGTAAGTGTTAGGACAGATTTAGAATCTAGTCCTTATATACTAGACACTTACCCATAGGTTAAATTGTAGGTCTACACCAGGGGTCTCCAAACTACGGCCCGCGGGCCGGATGCGGCCCGCGAGGTCCTCTCGTCCGGCCCGCGGAGATCTTTTTGTCCACGGAAAAAACGTTTGTTGGTGATGGCTGAGGAACTTTGCTCAGAAAAATCACGACATGCCTGGAAGAAACTGGCCCCCGAACTGAAATTTGATAGTTAATGCGGCCCTTGGACTGAAAAGTTTGGAGACCCCTGGTCTACACTATTCTCAAAACTATGCCATATATTTTTATATAGGCTAGAAGTCTATATATTTTGATTAATTATTTTTGAAATAACAGGCTTCACAAACAAATAAATTACAGATAGGCACTGATTTTCAGTAATCATTTTAAAAGAATTAGTCATCATTCTTACCACTACTTGATCAATGGAATAAATGCTGGATTGGTCTAGCTGTAGAGAGCTAGACTGCTAACCTGTAAGTCTCAGGTTTAACTCACATAAGTATATCATTAGGGTAAGTAATGGCAGCTGGGCATAGTGCTGACCACACTATCTGTTCATATGCCAAGGTCACAGAAACAAGTGAACTCTACTTCACTTTCCCTGTAGACCTTCTGGTTTGAAAGGGAAATTTACTTACTTACTATTTATACTCCTCTAATTATTCTTCTTCGTTCTTAATTTTATTGTTGGAATGGATACCCCTCTATCACAAGGAAGGATTACGTGTCAACTGGTTATGTTCATTGAGGCCATTGACTCCGATTTCAGCCTGCTTTTTTTTGGATTTGCTTCCATAGCCTTTGTCCAACCAAGAACAAACTACAAGGCAGCAGTTGTTTGATTTTGGAGTTGTCTCTTCTAGAAGAGTGGCTGTCCCCAGCTAACGAGCCTCATCTGCCCGAGGGTTTGAACTCGTGACTTTTCAGTTTAGCAACCATGAGCTTTACCACCTCGACATTGCCGACCCCACTCGCCTAATAATTAGGCAAAATAATTATTCTACTTTGTATATATCATTTACTTTTTTGCCCATTCCAATGGGGCTGCCACAGAAAGCTCCCTCCACTTAATTTTTTTTGCTATATGCATACCTAAATTAAAAGTCTAGGGTTAGTAATGAATGAATACTTAAAAAGTGTTTAAATAGTTTTAAAATTGAAAAAAAAATTACTAGAATCTACATGTAAATAGTTGAACTGCAAAATCATTGATATGCAAAAATGTTCCAAGCTGACAATGACATTAGACTAATCACTTGATTTAGTCCATAATTTGTGGCAGCATTTTTTTTATAACTTATAGAAGAATCATCTATGGTCATCAAATGGTGAACTAATGATACATCGAATTTTCTTAACTCAGTAATTCAACCAATTCTCTACATAGAGAAAATGCATCATTCTTATATCCTCTCACATCTTGTGGGTATATTTAGCTTCTATTTATATAGGCTTATATATTTTTAGAAATTTTAATTGAAAGGGTTTATTTTAGAATTTTCAAGATAGGTTTGTTTAATTTAATATATTGTTAATTTTTACTAATTATTTCAAGCACTGCATGGCAGAATTGATAGTATGAAAAGCTATCAAGTATGTGTTATGTGCTTAAAACTTGTCTTGGGTTTTTTTTTTGTTATTAGTGCTAATGCCATGCCATTAATATTATATTTCTTGTATGCATTATATCTTACTTAAGTTTAGGGCCAAGGGTTGGAGTTAGGGTTAGGGCTAGAGATAGTCCAAGAAAATAACATTACTGATTTTTTTTCAATTCAAAAATTAGGAATTTTAGCGAAATTAATTAAAAAAGTTTTTTTGGCATAGAAAATCTACTTTTCATGAAGAATTGTCATTGTTTTAATAAAGTTTTATGGAAGAGGAAATATGCAAATTGCTTACATCTTCTCATTTCCTTTCAAAGAAATAAACTTTTTTTTTTCTGTCAACCAATTGACAATATATATAACCGTGACTGGATATCTAAGCACATTGGGTAATTTATCTATGGTTTGCTAAAATAAGCAATATTGTAAAATTTGCGTATTTGAAGAATATATAGAGTATTAATCTGTAGTCCTGAACTATTGATAGCTTTGGCAATACTGGTAATGTTTAGATCACATCAAATTGAGTGAAAAGTGAGTGGATAGATCAACAGACCTTATGCCATTAATTCTGCCATTTCATTAATAATACTTTGTTTCGACTATAAAATCACTTCTTTTCACTTTAACATTTATAACAATTTTATTCATCAGTTGATTTATAAAAAGCAGAGAAGCATGGAAGAGGAAACAGAACATTCAGCTGCAATTTTCTCTATTGTAGATGAACAGTCAAACAAATTAACAGAATTTTTAAGCTCTGAAGATTTTAAATCACATCTATCAACAATATTTTCATCTTCTAAAGACATAAAAACAGAATTTACATTTTCACCTATTGTTGATGCATAACCCAACATGACATTCCCATGAATATGATGTTTGTCATAAAAGGTGTTCTAGAAGTTCTAATTTAAGCACACATAAAAAGGTTCATTCAGTAAAAAGGCCAAATGAATGTGATGTTTGTCATAAGAACTTTGCGCAGAAGAAGGGTCTACTGCAACATAAAATTGTTCATTTTGGAGATAAGCCATATGAATGTGGTATTTGTCATAAAAGTTTTTCTCAGAGTTCTAATTTAAGTGTACACAGAAGAGTTCGTACAAGCCTTATGAATGTGAACTTTGTCATAATAGATTTTCTCAAAAATCTAGTTTGAATACATATAAAAAGGTTCATGCAGAAAAAAAAGCCTTATGAATGTAATATTTGTCATAAAATACTTTTTTTTAAAAAATAGTTAAACTAGTCATTATAAAATTCAGTCAGGAGATAAATCATAAATTCCTTAACACTCACAACTTTAGTTTTTAATGTTTGACACTCTCCCCCATTTTCTTAACTTATGCCAAACAGTTATATAGCATACACATTTTAAATTTGAAGGGAAAAAAGACTAAATCTGCTGCTATTTTTATTGGTTTTTTATGTCTTGTTAGTTATTATGTGTTACATAGATGTTACTAATGTATCTAGAATGTCTAGTTTTAGTGTGTGGTGTAGTCTTGTTGATGCAGCGAGTTTTCTATGAATGGAGTCTTGAGAGAAGACATATCTTAACAATGAAATGAATGTTTTCTACTGTTATATTCAAAGTGCTACAAAATAAGTAATATAACAGCTGCAATAATTATATTTTAACAATATTTATCTTATTTTAGCATGATTTATGCTTAGTTGTATTTTAATTTAATATTAAATAATATAATTTATACTAAAGTTAAATGTCAAAGGATTGTAGCTTTACATTAATCAAAATTGCTAAAACATGTTGATATGTATGTATTATGTATATTTATATTTTATTTATACTTTAATGAAATATCAATGGATTATTATAACTTTACATCAATCAAAATCGCTAAAACGTATGTCAATATTACTCAATATGTATATAGATCTATGTTTATATTTTATTTCTACATTAGTGAACTATCAAGTATCAATTGTTTGTTACTTTAAACCAATGAAATTTACTAAGACTAATGTCAATATATATAAATATCATTTCTTCTAAAGTGAAATGTCAATGTTGATTGTAATTTTAAATCAATTAAAATTGCTAAAACCTATGTCATTATTGTCATGTCAATATCTATATATATATATTTAAAAATAATCTATCTACAACACTATCTGTATGTTTAAAGTATGTTAACCAATGAGTTTTGAATGCTGGGGTGGGTTTACACTCCTGTGATGCTGTAATGCCTGAACATACCAGGTAGTTGAAGGTTAGACAACAAAGGTTTGTTTGGACACTAGATACAAAGTTAACACTAGACAATTTATCACTTGTTTTAATATTTTTCTTCTGATTATATATATCAGAAAAAGAGAAGAAACCAGCTATTTTCCTCACCTTCAACATAGTTCAAAATATAAAATCAATATATGTTAACCTGTCTAATCTAGGGTACTGCAAATTGAAACAGACTGAATGAGTATGTACAGTTGATTCTATATATATATATATATATATTTACTTAATAATCGCCCTATGACTTCATCATAATTAAAACATAATATAAAACAATTGTTGAAATTATTACAAAACTTCAAATAGAAAATGGGATATTTAATATAATTTTCCTAAGCCTTTTTAAGACCACTATCACAGATTACCATACATTGAATGTTAAGTTAAAATTATGTTTCTCCAATGCAAGTACTCTCATGGCTGAGTGGGGAGATACTATATATAGATCTAGCAGAGGCGTAGCGAGGGCGGGGGTGCGGACCGAAACGGGTGACACCATTTAGGGGGGGGTGACACCAAGTTAAAAAATAGTAATATAAATAGAGAAAAGTTTGAGAGGGGGAGGGGGGTGCAAATTGAAAGTTTGAGAGGGGTGCAAATCGAAAATTGAAAGTTTCTCCTCGGGAAGAATCGCTACGCCTCGGGGGGGGGTGGGGGGGGGGGTGTGGGGGTGGGGGGGGGGTGACACTATTAAGTGCCGCACCGGGTGACACCCGACCTCGCTACGCCACTGAGATCTAGTAATACTGCACAGAGTTACATTTCTGGCTCGCTATCACTGGTGCTTCATCGTGAATTGTAACATTCTTTTGTACATATGTCCAAATAATATTTTCAAGCTACGCAACTTCCAAAAACTTGAAATATGCTTATTAATGATGGAGGAAGTTGTGGTCGGATAGTAGAGCATACGACTGCTAACCTGAAGTTCTCGAGTTCGAATCCTGGATTTGTTTCAGTACAGCGTTCCTGAGTTTACCCAACTGTGAATGGCACCTGACACACGTTTGTTAGCTAGGATCTAAAGGACAGTTTACTCACTAATGACTGTTTGTGCTTTACTGTGTTGAGTCGTGTTGTGGACACTTTAGTTAGCAGGTCCAATCAAACCGGACAGGTGTGAGTGTTTGGAAAGGTGGATTTTTCCCTATACTCTCAGGATAAATGATCTCAGGACAAATGATCTCAGGACAAATGATCTCAGGACAAATGATCTCAGGACAAATGATCTCAGGACAAATGATCTCAGGACAAATGATCTCAGGACAAATGATCTCAGGACAAATGATCTCTGGACAAATGATCTCAGGACAAATGATCTCAGGACAAATGATCTCTGGACAAATAATCATAGAACAAATGATCTCAGGACAAATGATCTCAGGACAAATGATCTCTGGACAAATGATCTCAGGACAAATGATCTCTGGACAAATAATCATAGAACAAATGATCTCAGGACAAATGATCTCAGGACAAATAATCTCAGGACAAATGATCTCAGGACAAATGATCTCTGGACAAATATTCTCAGGACAAATGATCTCTGGACAAATAATCATAGAACAAATGATCTCAGGACAAATGATCTCAGGATAAATGATCTCAGGACAAATGATCTCAGGACAAATGATCTCTGGACAAATGATCTCTGGACAAATGATCTCTGGACAAATATTCTCAGGACAAATGATCTCTGGACAAATAATCATAGAACAAATGATCTCAGGACAAATGATCTCAGGATAAATGATCTCAGGACAAATGATCTCAGGACAAATGATCTCTGGACAAATGATCTCTGGACAAATGATCTCAGGACAAATGATCTAAGGACAAATGATCTCAGGACAAATGATCTCAGGACAAATGATCTCAGGAGAAATTATCTCAGGACAAATGATTTCTGGACAAATGATCTTGGGACAAATGATCTCACGGACAAAAGATCTCACGGACAAAAGATACCAGGACAAAATATATCAGGACAAATAATACCGTGGACAAATGATCTCAGACAAAATATCTCAGACAAAATATCTCAAAGTAAAATAGTTACAGTATTTTGGGTTATTTTTAGTCGATTTTAACATTAACAAAAAATGACTGTCTTAAGGATTTTATTTACATTTTTTACAAATAATAATCCTTATCTTTATCTCTATAACTATCCCTCAAACTATCAATCTCACATCGTCACGGTCATAACACAATTGCCTAAGTCGTTTTCTTGTTTTGAGAAAACTGGAAAAAACTTAATTACTTTAAGAATTACTTCTGCTATGTCACAATGGTACAATTTAAAATAAAAACAGTTTTCTGATTGACTCTTGACTTAGGCGATTTGCCATATTGTACAATTTAATTTAGAGTCAGACGTTAGATCTAATTTACGTTTCAGTCTAGAGTCTATAAAGTTATAAAGAGATAAATATTAGATGAAGCAAATACAATACAGTCCAATGTATCGTTGTACATTAAATACACATTTTAAAAGCACCTGATGTTCAAGTAAATAAATGTATAGATCTCATATTTTCAGATAGCCCTTATCGTTTTAGGTTCCTGTATTTGAGAATACTTAAGAATTTTCGGGATATTTTTTTTCTTTTTATGTTTGAAAACAATTAACATCAGCATTTTATTTTTCCATCGCACACATCCGAAAAACATTAACCTGAAATTATAATTAAAAAATCATCATTAAATAACAAGATAATTAAAATAAGCACTTGTGATTGTTTGGTTGGCTTACCCTTTGCGCAGCAATGAACCATACGCTCCAGCTGTATTTAGGTAAAGTACAATGCCATATGATAGACTTGTTACACCAAAGAAAGGTGGCATCTACATACAAGTCTATTTTATGTTGGTAAGTTTACATTTCATAGTAGGTTTTACATTAGTCATGTTCACATGCGTATCACATGAAGGAGTGCATGTATATAACATCCAGGTGTACATGCGTATAATATCCAGGTGTACATGTGTATAACATCCAGGTGTACATGTGTATAACATCCAGGTGTACATATGTATAATAGCCAGCTGTACATGTTTATAACATTCAGTTGTACATGTGTATAACATCCATGTGTACATGTGTATCAAATCCAGATGCACATGTGTATAACATCAAGGTGTAGGCCCACATATGGATGAATGCTGGGTTTATAACATTCTTGTGTACATATGTGTAGCTGGCAGGTGTATTACCTTCGGGTGTACATGTACCTAACAGTTGTTTAAATTCCAGTCTAACACTTATTGAATTGCTTTTACAATAGTTTTTTTGTTATCAATTCTTAAAACGTTTTGTCAAATTTTCTTTTCGGTAACAATTGTTAGATGACGTCTATAATTTTTTTCTACAACTGTTTCATCTATTTTTGAACCAGAAATCTGATCTAACAAGATGCTACAATCATCGTTGTTCGCTGTTTTAAGTTTCATTATTTTAACTTCTGTGTCCGGTGTGAATGTACAGAGCAATAAAGGATGGCGCCAGCATAAATCTCGCACCAATGTAAATATATTTCGTCTTAAAATCTACAAATTATAAATCTAAAAGCACCAAAAAAAAAAGATTAGTGTCTATCATAAGTCATTATAAAATTAAACATTTTTACAGAATGCAAAGACTTAGTACTAGAATTGGTAGAATGTACCCGAGGTGTTGGCAAGGAAAGCAAAGTTAGCGATAGTGAAGTAGTGAGGAGTAGTGTAAAGGTAAGTGGAGGACTAGGGAAGTAGTGACAGGTAGTGGTGTGAGAAAATGAAGCAGTGTGGGTAAGTGTGAGGGTAAGTGTGAGGGTAAGTGTGAGGGCAAGTGTGAGGGCAAGTGTGAGGGTAAGTGTGAGGGTAAGTGTGAGGGCAAGTGTGAGGGCAAGTGTGAGGGCAAGTGTGAAGGCAAGTGTGAGGGCAAGTGTGAGGGTAAGTGTGAGGGCAAGTGTGAGGGTAAGTGTGAGGGAAAGTGTGAGGGTAAGTGTGAGGGCAAGTGTGAGGGTAAGTGTGAGGGAAAGTGTGAGGGCAAGTGTGAGGGTAAGTGTGAGGGTAAGTGTGAGGGTAAGTGTGAGGGCAAGTGTGAAGGCAAGTGTGAGGGCAAGTGTGAGGGCAAGTGTGAGGGCAAGTGTGAGGGCAAGTGTGAGGGCAAGTGTGAGGGCAAGTGTGAGGGCAAGTGTGAGGGCAAGTGTGAAGGCAAGTGTGAAGGCAAGTGTGAAGGCAAGTGTGAGGGTAAGTGTGAGGGTAAGTGTGAGGGCAAGTCACAAAAGGGTCGAATGGAGTGGGAAAGAAATCTATGGGCAAGTTGAAATGATAGCGAAAATTAATATTGAGCCTGTGTTAACTTCGTCAAGTGGATAAATTGTGTATGATTTGATACAGAGTAGTCAGTTGCTGCTTACCCTCAATAGTCAGCTACGCTGGTGTATTGTGTTAAATAAATTGATCTCAAGCATTTTGTTTACCTAAGAGATATGTTTCCAGCTTAAAACTTGATTTTAACAAACAGTACATAAAGTCATGTACAACTTCCTGTTAGCGGAAATTGTCCAAAAGTTCTCAGAAAACCAGGTATAACGTCCATGTAAATAAAACGGTACATAGCGAGTATAAAGTTGTTGTATCTGAAGGACCTTCAACTTTCCTAAAGTTTTCAAATACGATATAGGAACCCTCATTTTTTATGTTATTATTTTTAAGGCTTTGTATTTATTACTTTCTGATAGTTATTTATGTTAGATAATTATGTAATTTTCATGTTTAATCACAGTTCAGTATCGTCCAGCTTCCCGTGTGATATTTTTAGATTCCAATTTTCTCATCATCTCCTTTCCTTCCCACCTCATCTGCAAACTTCCCCTTCTCATCAACAATTCCCCTTGATCCCCATACAATCACGAACTACATTTCCCATTAATTTGCTACTTTATCTTTTCACTTGTTTCGTTTTTTCATAGTTTGTCCAGTATGAAATTTGATTTTCTTTTTTATAGTATAAATTGCATAAATCCAGAATCGAATTCTAAAAGGAGCAATTTTAGGATAGTTGTTCCTTATTCGTGAAAAAAAAAATTAAACTAAACAAGGACGATAAGTGACAAGAACTAAATTAATGAAGGTGAAATGGATGCGCCTATTTTCTGGTCGATGTTTGCAATTAAGTATTTAATATTGAGCGCTCCTATCTTGCTGTTGGCATTTTACTTGTTTTTTTTTATAAACGAAACAACACAACACAACCAACCCTCTTCATTCCTTTAACCTGCTAAACCACACTATTGTTGTTGTTTTTTTAAATCCACTCAGTATAATATGAATTTTATTCTAAAAATAGTAAATTATCATTAGGTAGCCTACATGGTTGTTTCAGGTAAAAAAATCACTAGATGAAACTACCAGTTTGAGTTTTATATTAGGATAAAACTATTGACAAAGTGAAAGTAAGAAATAAAGATATTAGTATGCCAATTCAATTTTAAATGTTATAATCGTAATTGAAATATTAACTTTCAATATTTTAATAATTAACGAATCAAACACAAATAATTTATAAAGGGACCATAATTCTAAATGGTGTTGAAATAAACGCCGTATTAAAGAAGTATTTCGGTAGATACGACTCAATCTCTCTTTTTGAAATCTAAATTTACTTTTATTATAAAATCATAAAAAAATAAAGTTGTGTTTCCAGTGTCTGGTTGTGCATTTAAAATTTAATGTTTATTCCAGCCAATGTATGGGCTTCCCTTTATATAAACCTCAAACAATTGCCTGAACCCAAGATGCTTTTTCTTTACGTTATTAACTTAAACAATATGGAGCTTGACCAGATGTCTTCAAGTAGTATATTCCGGGTTCACTGTTTTTGTCCGCCCAGAATCCCATGTTTGCGCAGCCATTCCCGTCACAACTGTTACACAGCAGCCCAAACTCCGAAGGTAAGTTAATTTTCACAGAGAGTCCGAACCACAAACTAATCTTCTTAGCACAGGGATAACTCTTGAAGCGACATCTGGAGTTGATGCTCTCTGTGAACAGTTTGTAAGCGCGATTGTGACTGCATTTAAACGCTTCCATCGCACCTGAGAAAATAAAACATGCTCTCAAATGAGTAAAATACTGAAAATATAATTGTGTGTCACTGTATTTATCACCACTCTATGTCCTTCTCTCTTTCTCCCACTTGCTCTCTCCCCCTGTTAAATCCTCGTGTGTTGAGTTGTGTCTGTCCGGTTTGTTCTTGTTTGAGTGTATATATAAGCTACTTATTTGTGAATTCTTTTTCATTACCGCTCAATCCAGAATCTTTGATTGATTTTATTGTGGAGTCGAAGCAGCCAGGCTGGTTATATCCAGAATTTGGGTAGAAGTCAACATGACCCATAGGATCAGTTATTCCGATACCTGTATATGAAAATTATAAGTCAATAACACTATAAATATCACGTATACTATGTTCAAATCACAGAAAATTAACTTCGATCTAGTAGGTTTTGTGAACTTTTTCATGATGGAGCATATTTTATAAAATCTTTAATATAAATTTCGCATCACTTTTGAATAACGTAGATGTTGAAAATTTGAATCGGGTTCTTTTTTCTTTCTAGCTTATACATTTGTTGATAAATAATTTCTTTTATATGCCATTAATTTCTTCAAAAAGGAAAATTGTTGACAACTTACCTGAATCTGGAATTAAAACTCCTATATATGTGTGGATAACGTCCACAAACGAAGCATCAGTAGGGTCAAGTCTAACTGCATTCGAAAGATCAGAAAACAGTGGACTTGCTGGATCCAGACCTGTTGTAAAATTCTATATTAATCATTCACGTTTCTAAGGTTACACATTATACAAATCTACCTTGTGGATAATCATCAGTTCTTGTCTACGTAAACAATACGTTTTCTCTGTTTTAATTATTTTAACAATATAATTTGGAATGTTTAAAATATCGATATGTATATGTTACGTTCAAAGCAAGTCCCCTTTCGGACATTTGTCCCACGTGGGCAAGTGTCCATTTGGGAAAACGGCATTCGGGCAAGTGTCTTTTGGGAATTCGTCACGAATATTCTGAAAAAAATTACTATTTGTACAAATGAACAATAGTAATGTTAAAGAACATTGTACCTGAAATCCTCCCAAGGCCGACAACTCCCTGACCAGCGTTCCCAGCAACATGAGCACCCAGGCTGTGGCCGATGATGTGGAAGTCTTTTGCCGGAACATTATGTGTCCTCTATTTCGTAATGCAAATGTTATGATTATTAATATTATTTTCAACTATTACTTAAAAAAATTCATTTCAATGATTGAAAATGTCCTTGTTAGTTTGTCTTGGATTACCAGTCCTTCAGTCTCTTAAATCTGTTAGTGTTAATAAGTTGTATAAATGCATATCTATTTACATCATTAGTCATTAGAAATTAATTATCACTATAGGGTGTAGGGAACGACGTGGACGACCGAGAGAGTGT